>NC_136825.1:2279429-2541752 GCF_951394365.1 Tetrao urogallus
ACGCTTCCCCTCTGCCAGCATGCTGCGTGCCATGAGACCAGCACTGTGCCTCCTGCCTGGGGGGGGAGGGCTCATGGGCTTATTTCCCGACCCCTCTCCCCTTTGCTCCCCTCTTTCCCCTCCTTTCTTCCCCCACAAGCCCTTTATTCCCATCCTAACCCTGGTCCTAGGGACAACTTTTGGAGCTTTCAGCGCTGCACCCTGCTCCTCTCCAGGCCCATACGGCAGGTGCTTCCTTTTTTTCCCCATGCCCCCCCCTCACCATTCACCCCCCCGTTGTTTGGCACTGGCTGCTGGCACCTGCAGGGCTGCTCCTTGGCACTGCACGGCAGCACGTGCGTGGGCACAGCACCGGGGTGCCCTGCCAGGGTTGGGGGTGCATGTGTGTGTGTGTGCGAGTGTGGGGAACGGGGGCCACCCTGCCCCGTTTTATTTGCCATGCTTATTTTTCATCCTTCTGAATTTTTAATTCCTTTTAATTAGTTTTTTTTTTTTTTTAAATTATTATGATTATTTTATTTTGTTTCCTTCCAGTGCAGCGCATCCTCCCCTCGGCATCGCCAACATTGGGGCACTTATGACACCTCCGTGCTACCAAATGCCCGAGGCTCGCTGTGCTCCAACATAACCCCAGCAGGGAACCAAACCCCACTGCATGCCAAGGAGAGCACCACAGCCCCCCTGCCTCCCCCCCACGAATGCTTTAATTGCCACGAATTAAACGGGTACAGCCCATGAGGACGAGGGGGGGGGGGAGCTGAGCTGCTCCGCTCCGGAGGGTTCCCTCCTTCCCTCCTTTCTTTTTGTAATAACGCTTTAAAGATGTTTGACATCTGTAACAAACAGCTGGCATCCTGTTATGGAAGAATGTCCTTTTATTTCCGAGCAGGTTGAACTGTCATTAATAGTATAATTAGGTGATTATCGGCGTACAGCAGAAAACTGCTTAATTGCACAGCCAGCTTCGTGAGGATCCCGGCTCCTTTATGGCCGCGTTCGGTGGAGCCGCCTGAAATTTCCGCGCGCCGCGCCGTTGTTTTTCCACATTGATTATTATTTTTTAATGCCTGTGACAGCTGTAGGAGCGTGGCAGGCAGCACTGTGCCGCCGGCGAGAGGGGTGCAGGGGGGGGGACACCCGGGCTGGCACTCATCACCGCCCCCCCCCCCCCCCCCCCCCTCCCAGGGGGATTTTCTTAACCCCATGTGTGCCAGGCTGGTCTTGGGGAAGGGGATGGGGCAAAGTTGGTTGGTGGCCATCCTTTCTGCTCGGTGCCATGCTGTGGAAACACTGTGTCTCCATCCCCATCTTCATCTCCATTCCCATCCCTGTTCCTGTCCTCATCCCCATCCTTTATCTCCATCCCATCCCCATCCCTGTTCCTGTCCTCATCCTCATCCTTTATCTCTGTCCCATCCCCATCCTTTATCTCCATCCCATCCCCATCCCTGTTCCTGTCCTCATCCCATCCTTTATCTCCATCCCATCCCCATCCCTGTTCCTGTCCTCATCCTCATCCTTTATCTCTGTCCCATCCCCATCCTTTATCTCCATCCCATCCCCATCCCTGTTCCTGTCCTCATCCCCATCCTTTATCTCCCTCCCATCCCCATCCCTGTTCCTGTCCTCATCCCATCCTTTATCTCCCTCCCATCCCCATCCCTGTTCCTGTGCTCATCCCCATCCTTTATCTCCGTCCCATCCCCATCCCTGTTCCTGTGCTCATCCCATCCTTTATCTCTGTCCCATCCCTGTTCCTGTCCTCATCCCCATCCTTTATCTCCATCCCATCCCCATCCCTGTTCCTGTCCTCATCCCATCCTTTATCTCCGTCCCATCCCCATCCCTGTTCCTGTCCTCATCCCCATCCTTTATCTCCATCCCATCCCTGTTCCTGTCCTCATCCCCATCCTTTATCTCCATCCCATCCCCATCCCTGTTCCTGTCCTCATCCCCTTCCTTTATCTCTGTCCCATCCCCATCCCTGTTCCTGTCCTCATCCCCATCCTTTATCTCCGTCCCATCCCTGTTCCTGTCCTCATCCCCATCCTTTATCTCTGTCCCATCCCTGTTCCTGTCCTCATCCCATCCTTTATCTCCATCCCATCCCCATCCCTGCTCCTGTCCTCATCCCATCCTTTATCTCTGTCCCATCCCTGTTCCTGTCCTCATCCCCATCCTTTATCTCCGTCCCATCCCCATCCCTGTTCCTGTGCTCATCCCATCCTTTATCTCTGTCCCATCCCTGTTCCTGTCCTCATCCCCATCCTTTATCTCCATCCCATCCCCATCCCTGTTCCTGTCCTCATCCCATCCTTTATCTCCGTCCCATCCCTGCTCCTGTCCTCATCCCCATCCTTTATCTCCGTCCCATCCCTGTTCCTGTCCTCATCCCCATCCTTTATCTCCATCCCATCCCCATCCCTGTTCCTGTCCTCATCCCATCCTTTATCTCCATCCCATCCCCATCCCTGTTCCTGTCCTCATCCCCATCCTTTATCTCCATCCCATCCCCATCCCTGTTCCTGTCCTCATCCCCATCCTTTATCTCCATCCCATCCCCATCCCTGTTCCTGTCCTCATCCCCATCCTTTATCTCCGTCCCATCCCTGTTCCTGTCCTCATCCCCATCCTTTATCTCCATCCCATCCCCATCCCTGTTCCTGTCCTCATCCCATCCTTTATCTCCATCCCATCCCCATCCCTGTTCCTGTCCTCATCCCCATCCTTTATCTCCATCCCATCCCCATCCCTGTTCCTGTCCTCATCCCCATCCTTTATCTCCATCCCATCCCCATCCCTGTTCCTGTCCTCATCCCCATCCTTTATCTCCATCCCATCCCCATCCCTGTTCCTGTCCTCATCCCCATCCTTTATCTCCATCCCATCCCCATCCCTGTTCCTGTCCTCATCCCCATCCTTTATCTCCGTCCCATCCCTGTTCCTGTCCTCATCCCCATCCTTTATCTCCATCCCATCCCCATCCCTGTTCCTGTCCTCATCCCCATCCTTTATCTCCATCCCATCCCTGTTCCTGTCCTCATCCCCATCCTTTATCTCCGTCCCATCCCCATCCCTGTTCCTGTCCTCATCCCATCCTTTATCTCCGTCCCATCCTTGTTCCTGTCCTCATCCCCATCCTTTATCTCCGTCCCCCATCCCTGTTCCTGTCCTCATCCCATCGTTTATCTCTGTCCCATCCCTGTTCCTGTCCTCATCCCCATCCTTTATCTGCGTCCCCCATCCCTGTTCCTGTCCTCATCCCATCCTTTATCTCCATCCCATCCCTGTTCCTGTCCTCATCCCTAACACCACCCCATCTCACAGAATCGCCAAGGTTGGAAAAGACCTTCAAGATCATCCTGTCCAACCATCCACCTGTCACCAATAGTTCTCACTAAACCATGTCCCTCAACACAAAATCCAAACGTTCCTTGAGCACCTCCAGGGTTGGTGACTCCACCACCTCCCTGGGCAGTGCATTCCTGACCACTCTTTCACAAAAGTAGTATTTCCTAGTGTTTCTCATTCCCATCCCTGTCCCTACCCCCATCCCTACCCCCATCCTATCCCTATCCCTGTCTCCATCCCATACCCATCCCATCCCCAACTCCAGGTCCATCCCCATTCCCATCCCATCCTATCCTATCCCCGTTCCATCCCCATCCTTATTCCATCCCAACCCCAAGTCCACCTCCATCCCATCTCTGTCCCCATCCCATCCCATCCCATCCTCATCCCATCCCATCCCATCCCATCCCATCCCATCCCATCCCATCCCATCCCATCCCATCCCATCCTCATCCTCATCCTCATCCCATCTCATCCCCAACTCCAAATCCATCTTCAGCCCCAAGTCCATCCCCATCCCATCCCATCCTCATACTCATCCCATCCCATCCCCAACTCCAAATCCATCTCCAACCCCAAGTCCATCCCCATCCCATCCCATCCTGTCCCCATCCCCATCCTCATTCCATTCTATCCCATCCTCAACCCCAGGTCCATCCCCATCCCATCCTTTCCCCATCCCTGTCCCATCCCATTCCTGTCCCCATCCCCGTCCCCAGGATGTGGTGCTGTCAGCAGAGCAGATTTCTGTGCCCGCCAGACAATAGCGCTTTGTATCTCCCCCATTGCTGCGAAACACACTTGTTAGCGCTGCATCTTTGTGCTGTAAATTTCCATGGAGTAATTACGCCTTAATTTATGATAATCCGGGGTGGGCTCTGGAGGGGGGGGGTGAGCTCCAGTCAAGTTGGGAAGTTGTTCACCCAACCCCGGGGTCCCCGTGGTCCCCACGTGGCTGGGACGGTGCAGTCACATCCTGCATGCAGACTTCTCCTCTGCCAACGTGCAGAGCCAGGAGGGTGTCCCCAGGCCTGGATGTGAGTGGGGACGCCCAGGGGATGCTGCTTTTGGCGGACAGTGGGACCACGTGGGTACATTTTGCAGCTGCATGGTGGATGGGGACACTGCCCGTGGCGAGGTGTGTGGGTTTGGGTCATCCTGGAATGCCATGCAGTGCCATTCTTTGCCATGCCATGCAATGTCTTTCTGTATCATGCTGTGCCATGCGTTGCCGTGCCACGCGCAGTGCTGTCCCCATGCCACCAGCATCACAAGCTGCCCTCTCCCCTCCCTGCAAGCCACTGAGGTGCTGCAGCACTGCTCAGAGCGAGGGGGTGAGACACTTCCCCTGGGCCTTGGCTCCCCTGAATCTCACATCCCACCTTGGTCTGAAAGCCCTATTGCCCAGCAACGCAGGGCCTCTTTTCCATCCTTATTCCAAGGCAGGATAATTGGACACTTTGGTAATTTTTCAAAAGGTGTGGATGGAAGGAGTGGAAATAGGTGCTCAGAGGAAGGGCTCAGGGTGAAGGAGGATTGGAAACAGGGAGCTCTCCAAACTTCGTGTCCTCCTAAAAGCCCCAGAGGTGCCTCTGTGTGTCCTGAGCATCACTCCCATCTAGGCTGAAGCCGAACCATATGGGGACCTTGGAATCCTGGTGCCACTGAGGAGGGGCATCGTGTCCCCACTGCCAGATCTGCACCTTGGGGCTGGGCTGTCCCCAAGGATGTCCCCATGGGGGTAAAGCCTCAGGGCTGCACCCCCTGCACCTGCAGCGCCAGTCCCTGTTCGGAGGCATCGCATACTGAGTGACATTTGCCAAGCGTAAAAATTCAATTAATTCCAGCAGGCAGATTAAATATAAGTGAATTTTAATAATTTGCTCTAAAGGCTGAGGATTACTGTAGGCAAAAGGAAAAAAAAAGGGAGGAAACGGTACGTGTGGGGGCACCGACTGGCCTGCATGGCTCTGGCACGTGGGCTCACAGGCACTAATTGTGCTAATTCCTGGCACGGGGCTTATGGGGGGGACTCAGGGAGCTCCTCCCCTGCTCTCTTCCCCACTGCTTTGTGCCATAGGCTGGGACATGGGGCAGTGCCCTGTGTTCACTCTCACCTTGCTGCATCCTCACCCACTGCTCTGTACTCCCAGCTGTGCTCCTGTTTTGCTTTTTCCATGGGTTCCCATACAGGCTGTGAACGCACGGTGAGGTCCGACTGCAACACAGGGTGTTGCTGCTGCTCCAGGCCCTCCTGTGCAGGGCTCATGGGGACATGGGGACACGGAGCCTGGCTGGGACCTCAGCAGCAGTGGGTAAATAAAATCCCAGCAACGTGGGGGGCACCGATTGCTGGCAGATGGCGCCGGTAGCGGGAAAATGAAAATACACCCAGTAAATTTCCTATTTGCCAGTGTTCATTTCTTATCCCAAGGTAAAACCTTCCCTCTGGCCGGCTCTGTGCCATCTGCATGTTCATAACACAGCAGCAGCAGGGGTGGCGTGCGCTGTGAGCGCAGGGGTCCGTCTGTCTGTCCAAACTTCCATCCTGCTGGGTGCATCGCTCCGGCCTCCCCTGCAGCATGGCGTGGTGCAGCACAGCACAGCACAGCACAGCACAGCAGTAGGATTGATGGGATTGATGGAGATTGCCCATGACCTTTGCTAGGACAAGAGGTATTACCATTAATACTTCTGTATTTCCTGGTTTCGCGTGGTGCATAAATCTCCCACGGAGGCAGGCGGGCAGGGAATCCGCCAGGCTGCCTTATTAATACTCAGCTCTTTGTTGAGCACCCAGCAGGGGCCGGGGGGGAGCGTGCCTTTTTGGGGTGGTCTCCAACAGGTGCTGGGAAATCCCCAGTGCCCGTCACCCCAAAGCTTCCCATCCGGGTTTGGAAGCAGTGGGGCAGCCCCATGGCAACAGGGATGTGTTATAGGGCACTGTGCTGCAGCTTGGAGCACAGTGGCTGGGTCAGCCCCTGATGCTAAAGGGTGATGCTTGCCCTGCACTGAGCTCATGCATCCATCCCAGCTCACATCTCAGGGCTGGCTTTGGCCCCAGCTCCTCACCCTGCCCTGCTGCCCCCTAACCCTGCCCCACAGCCCCCAGCACCGTCCCCTTTGCCCCCCTCCTGCCCCATGCAAGACCCAGCCTGCGTGAGAGCCTCCGCTCCAATTTTATTCGCTCTGCTCCAGCCCATTTGCATAATCCACATAATCACCCTGGTTTTAATTGCCCACAACTCTGCAGAAAGATCATGTGGTTAAGTGGTAAATCATAATTAGATAAATAATTGGCTTGGCCACAGCAAGCTGCTTTGTTATACCTGCCATCTGCTGGGCAAGGGCTTCTCGCACCGAGAACAATGCGCTGCTGACAGCAACGCGGGCGCTCCTGCAGTGGGGCTGGGCTGGGGTGCAGGAATGGGGATGGGCACGGGGCTGGGAGGTGGCCTGGGTGCTCTGGGCCGTGCCTGACCTTGGCCAGTGCAATGCCCTGTACCCTCATGCAATGCCCTGCAGCCCCGTGCAATGCCCTGCAGCCTCATGCAATGCCCTGTACCCTCATGCAATGCCCTGCAGCCCCATGCAATGCCCTGCAGCCCCATGCAATGCCCTGCAGCCTCATGCAATGCCCTGCAGCCCCGTGCAATGCCCTGCAGCCCCGTGCAATGCCCTGCAGCCCCGTGCAGCGCTTGGCTCTGACCTATCTAATACCTGGTGGCACTGTGCAGTGCCCTGCAGCACCATCCGTGCAATACTTAGCAGTGCCGTGCAGTGCTTGGCTCTGACCCACGTGATACCCAGTGGCACTGTGCCATGCCCTGCAGCACTGTGCAGTGCCCACCTCTCTCACATGATGCCTGGCAGCTCAGCGCAGTGCCCAGATTTGATCTGTGCAATGCCCTGCAGCCCTCTGCAATGCCCTTGGATCCCTCTGCCCATCCCCTTCTAGATGCTTTTCTCCAAAGCAGAGAGCTTGTTGTTCCCCTTGGCTCCTGATTGCAGTTTTACAGCTGCAGCTGTTTGCATGCAGCCCCTCCCCAGGTGCTTTTGCTTTATAAGTCATTATGCTCCCACAGGGCTGGTGCTTTGGCAATACAGGTGAGGATGGAAATGGGTGCAGGCAGGGCAGAAGGGCTCGGGGGGTGGGGGGAAGGCATTTTAGGCACTTGCACTTTGGAGAAATGGGAAGTGGTGGTGGTGGTAGTAGTGCCCTGCTTGGGCTTAGCTCTGCTGGAGCAGAGCAGGGAGGAAAGTGGCTTTAAAGCACAACACAGGGTTGGGGACAGCTTGCAAGGATGCACTCGGGGCCCGCAGCTGGGGAACAATGCTGCCTGCAGCCCTGGTGCTGATGGTAGTGCAGCTCCGGCCCCTCTGCCTCCAAACGAGCTCTGATTACTTTGCTTGTTGTCGTTTGCCAGATCAATGAGCCATGGAGCAGAGATCGATGGAAGCACGTGGGCTGGTGGCACTGTGCCGTGCTGTGCTCCCATCCCCATCCTGGGGGGGATCTGGGGATCCCATCCCCATCCTCCTAGCTCTGGGGGCCACCCTGGACCCCTCATGTGTAGCAGCTGTGTAGGGTGGCCCAAAGTGCTTTGGGACATTTAGAGACACTGGGTGCTCTATGGGGACAGGCACCTTTGTTTTGGCTCATTAGAAAGCAGCGTGCAGGGAGGGTTGGGAGGAGGGCAGGAGCGCAGGCTCCAATCAATCAATTAATTAATTAATGGAGCGTGCTGGAGGTGCGGCGGCAGAGCTATTTTAATGAGGGATGGAAAATGTGCAGCAGCTCGGTGGGAAGACACGTGGACAGGGGAGGACACGGTCCTGCTGCTTGTCCCCTACTGTCCCTGTCTCCCTTGCTGCTGAAGGTACCTGGTGCTGCATTGAGGACCCACCACCCCTCGCCCATGACTGTGGAGGCCACTCCAGTGTGCCTGGCATCCCATGCAGCCATCACCAAACTTGGTGGCCTCTTGCTGCCATCACCACCGTGTGCTTGTGCCACGTATCCCGTGCCATGGCCTCACACCCTCCCTGCAGGAGTCTGGGGCTTGGCACGACACACATCCCCAGGATGTCACCTAGTGCCTGTCCTGCTGTGACACCTCCCTGGAGGTGCGTGTTGGGGACGTGCTGCCCGCCCTGGTTCTGGCCGCTTGCATTCAGGCAGCGCTGGGGCTCCACAATGTGAGGCAATTAGCATGGAAAATGTATGCAAAGCAGCTGTTCCCTGTGCGAGGCGTGTGCAGCTGGAGGCCGGCTCCAGATTGGGAGCAGAGGCAGTGAAAGGAGAGGAAGTATCGCTGCAGCCGGGGTTAAGAGGCAGAGCAGGAGAACAAAAGCCAAAGCGGGCGGCAGGGGCCTTAACCCCTTCACTGGCCTCAGCTGGGGCTCCCCACAGCCTCCCCATCCCTGCATCCTCCTCGTTGGGATGCAGCTGGCACCTGCAGGGACCTCTTTGCCCATGGCACCTGCTGGTGCCCGATGATGTCCCATGGTGGCCCTGGTGACATCCGACAGTGGTTCTGGGGGGCTTCCCACTGTGGCTCTGGTGATGTCCTATGATGGCCCTGGGCACCCCTCTTGATGGCCCTGATGATTTCTCTTGGTCCTGGCGTTGTCTGATGGTGGCTGTAGTGGGCTCCCGTGGTGGCTCGTGCCATGGGGCACTGTCCTGAGCTGCTCAGCTCCCCTCTAAGCATTGGGCTCAGCCTGATGGGGTTCACAGATGGGAGTCGCAGGGCTGTGGCTGAGGTCGGTCCTTGGGGAGGATGCTCATCCTCTCTCTTGTACAGCTTTCTGCTGCTCTGTCGGGTGTTGGGTTTTTGTTTTTTTTTTTCTTCCTGCTCCATTTGCCAGGGGCTGGAGATGCTGCCTGATCGTATTTGGTAATAAATTATTAGTTCCAGCACTTGTGCACCCATGAGCTCAAAATAGCTGCTTTTAAGCAGGCGGCTGGTGCAGGTTGAGTTCAATGGCAATCTGCTCTGAAGGGTACTTCATGCTCATTAGGGGCCTTTCAAGGTGCCTGTGCATTACTGGTAGAGGGGGACAAAGCAGAGGTGCTGAACCTGCCAGCACAGCGCTTCCCAGCAGCCTCCTGCAAGGGGGATGGGGGCAAGAGGGATGATGCAGTGACACTGAGCCCCCAGATTGTCCTGCAGAGCCCCCCTGCCAGCGCTTCCCATCCTCCTGCTGCAGCCACCCACTATCCCTGAGTCCTTTGGTGTCTCCACTCCTGAGGTGGCACCTGGCTGAGGTGGCAATGGGACACAGCAGGAGACAAGGGGACGGGCTGGGAGCAGGGAGATGGGAGACAGGGTGGGAAAGGCCATGCTGCAGGAGTGGGGTGAGCACCACCGTGTGCCCTGTGGGTCCCCATCCGTGCAGTGACACCGGCGTTCCAGCAGCTGCCTCCTGTGCTGCTGCCTGCTGCCTTCTAGCGGTCTAGTGCGTCACCTCTGCCCTGCGTGTCCCTGCTTCCACGTATGCCACCCCTACCAGCGCTGTCAACTCGTGTCACTCCTGCCCAGCCCTGGTTTTGCAGTCAGTATCCCCGTGTTTTGTGTATCCCCAGGGCTGTTGGGGTGTGTGGGGGTGGGGGAATGCATTTTGGATGCGCCCCTTCGCCACCGAGAGCGCATGCGCCCCGTCCTCTCTGCCGTTGTGTCGGTTTGGCTGCAGCTGCACACGCGGCCAGACTGGTTCTGCTCCTGCTGCTGGAGTGGCTCCTGCTGCCAAAAACCCGCTGGCGTCAGCAGGAGCAGGTGGAGGAGGGTGGCATGAGCCCAGCCCTGAGGTGTGGGGTGACCCTTGTGTGGGCACAGTGGATGGCCATGGCCTCGGCGACCCCGTGCTGCGTGTCCCTGTGGTCCCCACGGGGGAGGAGAGCCGTGGAGCTCCATGCCTGAAGGCGGCACGTGGGTCTCTCTCTTCCTGCCCCCCAAGAACGGTGGCAGTGCTGTGGTGACTGCCCTGTTCTGAGGGTCCCATGTCCCACAAGCGCACCAGCAAGAGTGCATGGGTGTGCACAGCCCTGCTGCAAAGCAGGAGGTTTCTAGGGAGCAGCGGTGCTTGCATGTAAAAGGGGGGGGGGGGGGAGGCCAAAAAAATCCACCCGCGCCATCAGGTTGTAATTAGAGAGCGCGGAGGTGGCAGGGCCAGGTCTGGTGTCTGCGAGGAGCCAGGGATGAAAGGGAGGAGTAATTACAGAGCCCGCGGGAGGCAGGAGAAGCGCTGATTAGCACAGCATCGCCAGGCTTTTATTGGGGCTGGGGGGGGGGGGGGCCGTGTGGGGGCCACCAGGCAGTAAGGAGCTGTGTGGGGTGCTCAGCCCTATGGGGCAGTGCTGCAGGGCTGAACGCTGCACCCGGTGCCCCGTAATTACAGGGGGAGACCCCAACCTCACCGGGGCTCTGTGGGTTGGTGTGAAGCTAGGGGTGTGCCCCCCCCCCCATTTCTCCCCCACCCCCCCCAACACCCTGTGCTGGGTTTGATTCCCAGCTGTTCTCATAATGAATTTACATGAGCCTGTCGTGTCGACAAGGCGGCAGTCAATGGCTGAGAGCAGCGGAGTTAATAAATGCTTGGATAATGAGGGCAGAGGGGAGCGCACGGCCGCCTCTCCCGGGGCCGGGGGGGGGGTGGGGGTGGGGGGCAAAGATTAATCCATGCTGAGTGGCACCCGCCGCCCCCCCCATCTGGCCCTGTGCCCTCCCCTGCTCTACCTTGGCCGCCCCTCGCCCTCCAGCTGGCACAGGAGCCATTGGGGGTGACTTGTGCCAACGTGGCCACCATGCGGTGCGATGGGACCCCTGACTGCATGGCCTCCCCCCCCCCCCCCCCCCACCACCACCACCAGGGAGCAGGGCTAATTTTAGCCCGATGTTAATGATTCTGCTCATTTAGAAATCTATTTTAAGGGTCCTGACATCAGCAGTTGCTGTTTTTGGAGGTGGAGAGCCCTGGAGCTCATGGCTGGGATAGCCAAGGAGGGGGGGGGGGCAGGCACCCCGATGGGGTGTGGAGTGCACTGTGTCATGCCCATATCCAAACCAACCCCCCCCCCCTCCCCAGGTCCTGTAGAGCTGTTGTGCTTTTGGGTGCAGTGTTGGAGACCTGGGGGTACAATGAGGAGGATTTGAGGATGTGCTTTTAGAGATGAAGGTGTACAGTGAGGGGGCCTGGGGGTGCGGCGTGGTTGCAGTAGCGAAGGTTTGAAGGTGCTGTAGTGGGGATTCGGGTGTGAAATGGTGCATAGTGGTGCTGGGGATTTGGGGTTGCAGTGGTGGAGAGTTGGGGTTGCAAGGGTGGGAATTGGGATGTGCCACAGGGAGTGGGGGGGGGGGGGGGAAGGGAAGCTTGAGGGTACAGTGGGGAGCTGTGGTGGAGGTTTGTAAGTGGAGTAGTGGGGATTTGGGCATGAAGTGATGCCCACTGGGGGTGGTATTATGGGGGGCAACGATGGGGATTTGCAATTGCATTGGTAGGGATTGAGGCATATATGTGGGGGGCACCCCGGTTGAAGGTGCAGTTGTGAGGATTTGAGTATCAAATGGTGCTGAGTGGAGATGTGATGGTGCGGATTTGGGGGTGCAGCGGTGACGATTTGGAGATGCAGAAGCAGTACTGTGGGGTTACGGTGCCAGCAACCTGGGGGCTGCGCTCCAGGGGATCGGAGGCTGCAGCGGTGGGGTTTTGGGGTTGCAATGGTTGCAGCACGGGATGCGGCTGCACCGTTTTGCCAGGGGGCTGCGTTGATGCTCACAGCCCTGCATTTCCCCCCCCCCAGCACCCCTCCCTCATGCTGAGCCCCCCCTGCTCCATTATCAGCGCGGCGTGCCGGATCAGTGGGGCCATGTGACGCTGGCGGCAGCTGGTGGCCCCGTGGCAGCTTGTTTGCTGCAGGCGAGCAGCCCGGGCGCGCTCGCTTTGTTCCATAAGCTGCAGCCCCGCCGCCACGAGCTGCTTACTGTGAGCACACGGAGGGCTCCGGGGGGGGGGTCTGCTCCCCACTGGGGGCTCCTCACTATTACATGAGCTTAGAGGGGCCGGTTTAATAGGGCTGAAGGGGAAGTTTTTGTTTTCTGCTTCTGGATGGGGAGGTCTTGGAGGCAAACTGGGGCTGGGGAGGGGGGGGAAGGGGGGCTGCACAGCCCGGTGCTGTGCCCACCCTGTGCCAACCCCTCAGTGCTGCTGACCCGCGCTGTTCTCGTTTGCAGGCATGAGCCATGAGTCGAAGTCGCCTTCCTTAGGAATGCTCTCCACCGCCACTCGCACCACCGCCACCGTCAGCCCCCTGACCCCCTCCCCTCTCAACGGCTCCATCGTCCCCAATGGCAGCCCGGCGGCCAGCAGCACTTTGTCCGTCCAGGCAGCGCCGTCCTCCAGCTTCGCCGCCGCCCTGCGCAAACTCGCCAAGCAAGCTGAGGAGCCCAGAGGTACATATGGGGCCGGGTGGGATGGGAACGGATGGAAACAACCCTTGGGTTGCCCCGGGATGCAGCAGCACCACCGCCACCCCTGTGTCCCCGTGGCACCGCGGGTGCCCCGAGCTGCAGGATGGTGTTTTCTCACTGATGTCTTTTCTCAATGCCGTGTCTCGAGGGGGCAGTTTAGAAATTCAATTCAGCTGGAGTAATCCAAATGCCATATCATTCGCTGTACCCCGAGAGAAAGTCTGGTGAGAGCGCAGCACGGAGCTTGTCCTCGCCCCCCTCCCTCCCCTTCTCCCTCCCCTCTCTGAATCTCATTTTTCCGGAGGCTCCTTGGATGTGTTCTTTCTGCAGCCCTGCTACATAACAAACCCATGCTGCAGCCCAGCGCTGTAACCGGGAGCCCTGTGGCGTGGCGTAGGGCAGGGAGGGATGTGTGGTGCCCAGGGATGCAGGGTACCCCCACTCCCTGCCACCCCACAGCACCCCACTCCTCTGCCATCCTGCCCTGGTGCTGCTGTGGGGCAGGGCTGCAGCTTTCAAGGGGGTTGTATGTGGGCTTTCAGAGCCGCTTTGCAAACACAAAGTGTTTCTCCCTGATATTTGCCCCACTGGCTGCTCCTTATCGTAACCCAGACCCTTGGCAAGAACCTTCTCACAAACACTATTTGCAAGAGCCATGGCGCAGCGCAGTGCAGGCAGCTCAGCCCATCCAAAGCAATATATTTTTTGCTCAGTTCCTTGGGGTTTCCTTTGCCAGCTTGCCCTCTCCTCCCTCCTGCAGTGCTCTCCCCGTGTGCAGCCCTACCCAAATTCCTGCCCCAGCAATGCTGTCTCATGCTAAGCCGCCGCAATCCCTTTGGATTTCCCCTCCCTCTGCTGGGCTGTGTGTAACTGCTGCACAGTTTGCTCACAGAACCCATCCTCCTCCCCTCTCTGGCTACCTGAGTACCTCATCCCAGGGGTTCCCATGCTTGTGGGCTGCAGTGCAGTGCTGGGTGTTGCTCCATGCTGTGGTTTTCCTCCTGGAAAGCCAATCCTCATCCCATTTCCCTTCCCACAGAGCTGGGACGATGCTTGGCCAGGGCACGCTGTGGATGGGATGATGCCTTCAGAGGGCTTTTCTCTGTGGTGTTGTGGACCAGAGGTGGTTTGCATGCACGGATCAGCCCTGCAGCACGTGGGGATGCATAGAGATGCACAGGGACACGCTTCCATCCCGCTGTGGAAGGGGCCGTGGATGGGGTCCTGCAGCACATCCCTCATTGCTTCGGGGCTGAGTCCATCCCCATAGGATGGAGCGAGTCACAAAGAACCCCAGAGCTCAGGGGCTGGCCGGGGCATCCAGGCTCACCCCTGCACAACTCTGCCTGCAGGGTAGAATTTTTTTTTTTTTTCCCCCCCTTTTGCTTTCTTCTTTTTCCCTCCTCCTTCAGGGTCTCAGCTGTTAATTACATTTGCCTGTCAGCCCCAGCTGCTAATCTGCTATCGCTGAGCGGAAAGCAGGAGGTCAGAAAACAAAGGTGACACCATCACACTGTGCCTCTTGTCATCTCCAATCCAGATTAGTTTCATTGACTAACTCCTGGCTGAATACCGCCAGTTAATTATAACGATCACAAACCCTCCCGTTTAAAGCCACACAGTGAGAATTAAGGTTCTGAAGTAAGACTTTAGCTTCATTAATTGCCGGGCTCATTGTGATGGTATTGATTGTTAACGCTATCGCATGGTGAGTAATGGCTTCCCAGCTCAGAGGGGATTAGGCTGCTAATTGTTGTTGGCCTTGCGCTGACAAGATAGACTTCAGTGGGTGTCAAATCCGTATCGGTGCCTCCTTTGTGGCGGGCAGCCTTTCTCTCCCCCAGCCTCACCGCTCTTGAAATGAAAGCGATTCAGAGCAACTCGGGAATAATTCATAAGGTGGTGTGGCCAGAGTGCTGCTGCGCTCGTCCTGCCTGCCGTGCTTGCATCCTTTGGGATGCAGCTGGGACGTCCCGGCGCTGGGCTGCGTGTGCTGAGGGCGTTTAGAAGTGGAGGGGGATGTGTGCAGGGTGAGGAGCTGCACTGCGTGTTGAGGGCAGCCAGCTTGTGTGCTCGCAGACAGTTTGCACACCCAAGGGAGGTGGCTGGCTCATGCAAGGCTACGGCATCCGTGCGTGGCCGGGCAGAGCTGTCACCTCCCAGGCAGCCTCACTGTGGTGGCTTTGGGCACCCCAGACTCTGGCCGGTGGCCAGTTTGGTGCATTTTGGCTCCTGCACCCGGAGCTGATCCTCGCCTGGGGATTTGTGTGCAGGCAATTTGCAGCCGAGCGCATGCTGGGCTCCTCCTGCCCCAGTTAGAGTGGAATTTGTATTGCTGCTCCAGCTCTGCTTTTCTCCACGCGTTGCACTCTCCGCCTTAATTCCATTTCAGAGGGTTTTATTTTTCCCTTGCAAATACAGCCAGCATCCCTGGGGTGGGTATAATTTCAAATACGGATGTATTATGCAAATGGAGCCAAAGCTTTGCCCAAGGGTTACCAGGAGCAGCTCATGCATCCTCACACCGGCGTCTGGGAGCAGCCCTGGCTGGCACTGCTTGGCACCGGAGCATGGGCTCAGCCCTGGGGGTGATGCTCACCCTTGGGGTCTGAGCTGGGTTATGGGGGCAGTGAGCTGGGTTTCCCTCTCCCTGTGGCTCAGCTGGCTTTGCAGAGAGATGGAAATGAGCCCCTGTATCCAAGCTGAGCCCGGGACTACAGAGGATGGGTCTCCGTGGACATAGGGATGGCTTCACCTGCTGCTGCCCCCCAGGCAAGGGGGAGGTGGTTGGCACCTCTAACAGCTGCCTCTCTCCTGTTGTGTTTGTTTCCCAGGTTCCTCGATAAGCAGCGAGTCGTCGCCCGTCTCCTCACCAGCCACCAACCACAGCTCACCTGCCAGCACGCCCAAACGTGGCCCCATGGGCCCCATCATTGTGCCCCCGGGGGGACACAGCGTGCCCAGCACGCCGCCCGTCGTCACCATCGCCCCCACCAAGACGGTCAACGGGGTGTGGAGGAGCGAGGGCAGGCAGGTAAGGATGGGGAGCCCGTCCCCAAAAGGGACACCGAGGCACTGAGCAGAGGGTGTGCGGCTGCCGTGTGCTGTGCTGATAGTGTGAGGGCCGTTTGCTTGTGCCAAGCGTGATAAAAGTGCTGGGAGCTGCTCCCCATCGTGGTGCCGCCCGGCACTGTGCTCCTTTTGTCCCCTCTGCCACATCCCCAGGCTGCCATCCGGGGAGAAGTGGGGAGGTGGTGGATGATGGGGGGGGGTGGCGGGGGGGAGAGACGACGCACCGGCTAATTAAGAAGCATCGTTAGTTCTTCTCCTCTCCTCTTGCATGTTGCAAGCAGATTCCCGGGGGGATTATGCCACTTGGAAGGACTAATTAAACCACAAAGCGGAGAAGCGAGGGAAGGGATGAGAAACGCTGGATGTAGGGAGGAACAAAACCAAACCCCTGGGTACATGGAGGGGCTCAGGGTAACCGGGTGCTGCCCACCCCACCGAGCCCCCCTGCACACCGTCCTGCTGCTCCTCAGTGACCCCAGTGGAATATAGGTTAACCGAGCGTGCTTTATTGTCTGGCAGAGCTGTGCTTGCAGCGTGACGCCTGGAGCTGGGGGAGGTAATTAGAGCGCAGCCTCACACGCACTGTGCTCAGCACAGGCTGCGGGGGGACGGCCTTTGTGCCGCCTGCGGTGACCTTGGGACCGTCCCCGATGGCTGGCTGGGGTCCTGCAGCCTGCCCTGGGGTCCTGCAGCCTGCACTGCCGTGCCTTTGATTGGAGGAATAGCCTGGTTCCTGCTGCTAGGGCTCATCCTTCCATCGCTGCCTCAGCCCCTGTAATGGGGACGGTGCTGCCAGGTGACCCCAGGGTGCCCCCCCGAGCTGAGGTCAGTGCGTGTGACCTTCATCCTGGTTGGGAATTCACCGCCTGACTGATGAGGCAGTGGGATGGGGTGCTGCCATTGGCTCCCCCCGGGGCTGGCCCTGCGTTTTATGGCTGTTATCAAAGGGCCTCTGCCGGATTTACACCGGCTGTGCTGCTCCGGGCGCCGTTGGTGTCTGCATCCTCCGAGTGATTAATGGCTCTGGAGAACAAAGCTGCCTGTAAATCTGCAGGCAGGTACAGCGTGTCCTGCTGTTGGCCCATCCCCAGCATCAGCACCCCCCTTCTCCAGCTGGGTGACCCCCATGCAGCCTCTCGGCCCCATGCTTTAACAGTGGGGATGCAGGGATGCTCTCCACCATGCCCTAACAGCCGGCTCTTCTTTTCTACCCCTCTGCCTTCCAGCAAGAAGCAGGGTCACGAGGCAGCAGCAGCAGCAGCCGCGAGCGGCTCATCTCTGAGCCCCCTCTGACACAGGAGAAAGCGGGGGCTCCCACGGTCCCAACGCACCTCCTGGGCACTCCATACTCCTTTGGGCTGCCCCCCAGCTCTGTGGTCCAGGACTCCCGCTTCCCACCTCTCAAGTGAGTCGGTGTCAGGGGGAGATGTGGGATGGAGCAGGGATGTGGGTATGCGGGGGGTGGGATGCGGGGCTGATGCCGAGTGTGGGATTTGGGAGGATGCGGGATGATAAGGGATGCAGGGTGTGGGATGATAGGGGATGTAAGATGTGGTATATAGGGTGTGGGGTGCAGGGTGGTGGGGGGTGTGGAATGCAGCATGCAAGATGGTCAGGGATGTGGGAAGATGCAGACTGCGGGCCCCTCTCAGGTGGGGATGACGTCCCACTGATGCTCACTGTCCCCTTTCCCCACCAGCCTGCAGCGTCCCGTGCACCACGTGGTGCCACCCAGTGCTGTCACTGAGGATTACCTGCGCAGCTTTCGGCCCTACCACACAGCTGAGGACCTCCGCATGTCCTCACTGCCACCTCTCGGCTTGGACCCGGCTGCGGCTGCTGCGTATTACCACCCCAGCTACCTGACACACCACCCCTTCCCTCACCCTGCCTTCAGGTAGGCACTCACCCTTACCAGCAGGGATGCTACTGGGAGGAGGGAGGATGACCCCAAGGGGGCGTGCTGCGAGCTGCAACAACCCTCCAGGATAGGAGGGTTCTTCTTGGGGTTTTGCACCCCGCTGAGCACCTCTGTCTCCCCAGGATGGACGACTCCTACTGCCTCTCAGCGCTGCGGTCCCCCTTCTACCCACTGCCGGCCCCAGGCTCGCTGCCCCCCCTGCACCCCTCTGCCATGCACCTGCACCTGTCAGGTGTGAGGTACCCTGCCGAGCTCTCGCACTCCTCGCTCTCCGCGCTGCAATCGGAGCGCATCTCCAGCCTGGCTGCTGAGAGGTGAGTGGTTGTGGGGTGGAGATGGGGGGGAGGCGGGGAGTGTCTGTGGGTCTATGGGAGGCTAACGGGCACCTGATGGGGGTGTTTTTCCTTTGGTTCTTTTTCGCAGGTTGCAAATGGATGAGGAGCTGCGGCAGAGGGAAAGGGAACGAGAGAGGGAACGGGAGAAGGAACGGGAGAGGGAAGCGGACCGGGAGAGGGAGAAGGAACGGGAACGGGAGCGTGAGAAGGAGCTGGAGAGGGAGCGTGAGAAGGAGCGGGAGCTGGAGAGGCAGCGGGAGCGTGCCCGGGAGAAGGAGCTGAGCATGGTGAAAGCCATGGAGAGCCCCTTCCTGCCTGTGGCCGAGCTCCATGCTCTGCGGGGGCACCCGGCTGAAGAGCGCAGCAAGCTGCCGGAGCCCGGCAGAGCAGGTAACAACCCTGTGGGTGGCACTGGGGGTTGGTCCCCGTTCCTCTCCAGATGGTAAAGATGGGCCAGCACTGAGGGGGTCGGGTCCCAAAGCCCAGCTCTCTGGCTGCCAGCTCGCGGTGCCAGGAGCCCAGCTGTTGCGGTGCGCTCAGCGGTGCTGCTGCGGGACTCTTGGAGAGGCGTTTGTGCCATCTGACTTCACCCCGGCACGCCGAGCAGCTGGGCTGGCAGCAGGCATTGGGAGCAGGAGCTGCAGGCCGCCATCCCACGGGGATGCTGGGCGGCCCTCTTCCACACACAGGTAGGGTTCAGCGTGCACCCCACCAATCCTCCGTCTCCCTTTTTTTCATTCGTTCCCCAGAGAAACTGAAGGACTCGGTGCTGCCCACGCCGAAGCCCCTCCAGCACCCTCTGCACCCACCACCCACCTCGCACCACCCCGTGCCCAGCCTCATCCCCAACCACAACGTCTTCCCCCTGCCCGGCAGCAGCGCGGCCACGGCGTTGCTCATCCACCGCACCAATGAGGAGGAGAAGTGGCTGGCCCGGCAGCGCCGCCTGCGCCAGGAGAAGGAGGACCGCCAGTCCCAGGTGTCAGAGTTTCGCCAGCAGGTGCTGGAGCAGCACCTCGACATGGGACGCACCCCGAGCCAGCCTGAGCCCGAGCACCGGCCTGACAACCCCAGGTAGTAGGGCTGTGTGCCCCGGGTGGCTTTTGCTTCTCTGCCAGGATGCGGGATGCCCCTTTCCGTGCTCCCTGTGCCAATCTTCCTGAAGGCTTTGTAAGATTTTTTTTTTTTTTTTTATCCCATCTTGCTGCCATTTTTGCCACCCCGTGAGCTGGCTCTTAGCAGGACCAGCCCCCCTTTCTTCCCCCCAAGCTCAGCCTTCATGCTTTTTTTCCCCCCCCCTCCCCATGCACCAGGCGAGCTGTGTGTCCGGTGCCAGCAGGTCCCCGCCGTGCTGTGCCAGCCAGGCCGGCTGTGCTGGCAGCACTGTGTGGTGCCACTGCCTGACATCTGCGCGGCAGCAGGCGGTGAGCCCGGGAGGTGGCCGAGGGCCAGCAGTGAGCAGCCAGGTGCTGCCGAGGCGACGGCACCGCTAATTGCAGCTTCCCCCTTGCGCAGCCTGAAAGCTGTTGCGATAGAGGGATGCGCAGTGGGATGAGGGGGGCGCCCCGTGCCCACAGCCCCTGCATTGACGCGGGTTTTCTCGCTCTGTCGCCGAGCGCTCTGGTGGTGTGGGCTTATCCAGTCGGCTCTGCTGCCGGCTCCCATTGTTATTTTTGGATATCAAGGGGATTAGTGCAGCTAATCGAGTATAACAAGGAGCGGATTGCGGGGCGGCACAATGGCAAGTGCCTGCTGCAGCCGCCCGCCCCCATCCGTGCATCCCTCCCCAGAGCAGGGAAGAGACATCAAGGTCACCCTGAGCACAGCAGCAAGTAGGAGAGGGGGAGAGGGGGGGGTGTTCTTACAGCCTCATCTTCCTCCTATCCCATTTCCATCTTCTCATCCCTATCCTCATCTCATTCTTATCCCGGTCCCTCACGCAGCATCCTGCCTTCGCCCCTTGTAAGCTCCACTAAAGACCCCGAGATGGTGGGGAGGGACAGGGACCCCACTCTCCACCGGGGCAGGTGATGCCCTCAGCCTGCAGGAGCTCTCTGTGGCACGGTGGCAGCTGCCACCCGGCTGGCAGCGCTGAGCCCTCGCTGCTCTGCTGCGCAGAGGTCTGGAGCGCTCGAGTGGAAAAGCGTTAAACGCTCCTCTTCGGCACATGAAATATTTATCCTGCTAACAGGTTTGCTCCTTCCCTGGGTGTTTAGGGAAGGTTTCACTGCAGCGTCACTCTTTTTGTGCGCTGAGTGCCTGTGCCATCCCAGTCCCGTGGAGTGGTCCCTTGTCATGTGTCCCATTCCCGACCCTCCTCTGTGCACCCAACAGATCATTTCTCCCCAGATCCAACCTGCACAGAGGGTTTGCTTCTCCTCTCCATCCCTCCCTCTCCTCTCCTTCCTGCAGGTCGGGACCAAGCCGCCATGAGCCGAGCATCCGTGAGCCAGGGCAGCACTTCGGTGGTCCGCCGCCACTCATCTCCCCCAAACCCCAGCACCACCCCATCACCACATCCCTCTGGAACCCTGTCTCCCTGATGGAGAGCCCCTCGGAGCCCCCCCGGCGCCTCCCTGAGCCTCACGTCCTCCACGGCCACCCGGCCCCCTTTGAACCCAGCCGGCAGGGCATCCCACTGGTGAAGGTGGAGAGAGTCTTCTGCCCCGAGAAGCTGGAAGACAGTGCCAGGAAAAGGGATGCGCTGGAGAAATACCCCCTGCCACGAGAGCCCAGCGCTGCGGAGCACACAGGCTTCACCCACACACCATTCCTAGCCGAGCTGGAGAAATCCACGCAAAGCATCCTGAGCCAGCAGAGACCCCCGGCCACCCCTTTTGGGGAGGTGACCAAGCCCAGCTCGCCCTACAGACCCCCCCAGCCCCGCGCACAGGACCCCATGTACATCTATGATGAGTTCGTGCAGCAGCACCGCAGGCTGGTCAGCAAGCTGGACCTGGAGGAGCGCCGGCGACGGGAAGCCCGGGAGAAAGGTGAGGAGGGGGCTTGGGACCCCCCCCCCCCCCCCCCCCAGGGACCAGGGCCCCAATGGGGGCAGCCAGGAGGGGGTTCCCCTGTGATGCCATCAGCCCAGCCTGCAGGCATTCGATGCAAATGTTCCCAAAAGCCAAATCAGAGCAGCTTGGTAAATCCTCCGCTCTAGACATGCCCAATTAATAAATGATGAACTGAGGCTAATAAGCTGGTTTTAAATATTAATAGGGCTGTGCGAGCGGGGATGTGAACAGCAGCGAGGAGGAGATGGAACGGGGTGTGGGGGCAGCACTGCCATCCCCCCCTTGTGCCCCATTAACCTGCTGAGCCTGGTGCCCCCTGTCAAGGCAGACAGTGTGTCCCCAGTGTCCCTGGCACGAGGTGCTCCTGGGGTGTTTCCTTCCCTGGTGCCCCAGCAGCAAGGGGAGAGTCAGCCCTCCCACTACAAGCAGCCCGCAGAGATGTAATTCCTCCAGTCCCCCCCTGCAAACCATCCCAAAACAGAGCTGAGCTGGGATGCTGCGGTGAGCATCCCTACCCAGCAGGATCCCAGCCATTCCTGGGGGTCCCAGCAGGTTCCCAGGGCCCCAGCAGTATATGGGGGTCCCAGCATGCCCCCCCGCAGGCTGATTATCAGCCTCTCCCCATCCCCAGGTTACTACTATGACCTGGATGACTCCTGCGACGACAGTGACGAGGAGGAGGTGCGGGCACATCTCCGGTGCGTGGCCGAGCAGCCCCCGCTGAAGCTGGACACATCCTCTGAGGTATGGGCACAGCACTCAGCTGGCTGTGGGGCCGAGTTGGGATTGGGGATGGGATGGAGATAGAGATGGGGATGGAGATGGGAGTGAAGGGTGGGGACAGGTGCTGTGCTGCTCCGGGGCTGACCCAGCTCTGTTCTCCCCCTCGGGCCCCAGAAGCTGGAGTTCCTGCAGCTCTTCGGCCTCACCACGCAGCAGCAGAAGGAGGAATTACTGAGCCAGAAGCGGCGCAAGCGCCGGCGGATGCTGCGGGAGCGCAGCCCCTCACCACCCACGGTGCAGAACAAGCGCCGCACGCCCTCCCCACGCCTCCCCCTCTCCACCCGCTACAGCCCCGACGAGATGAACAACAGCCCCAACTTCGAGGAGAAGAAACGCTTCCTCACCATCTTCAACCTCACGCACATCAGCGCTGAAAAGAGGAAAGGTAACGCCATGCCCCGTGCTGGGGTGGGGGTCCCTGTCCCCGTAGTGCGGGGCTGCCTGGTGCCGCAAGCACACCCTGCTGAGCAGAGGCTACACTAAACCTCAGCTTCCCATGCGGCAGACAAGGAGAAGCTGGTGGAGATGCTGCAGGCCATGAAGCAGAAGCCAACGCCGGCCGCCGTGGTGGTGAAGAGCTCTCCACGGGACAGCCCCAGCGGCCCCGCTGCCGGTAAGCTTCTCCACTTCTCCTTCCCCCTCACTTCCAGTGCCCGATGGGGCACCGCTGTGCCGACACCGCTGCTCCTCTGCCCCAAGAGCCACCGCTGCTGCTGGACCCGGATAAGCCCGTTGGCATCGTAGCCTCAGTGCCCGAGGTGCAGAAGCCATCAGAGCCGGGCAGAGTGGAGCCTTTGAGGACTGCAGAGCTGCCCAGGGTGAAGGAGGCGGCTGAGAAGCCTCGGCTGAGCGATGGGCACTCGGGGAAGAAGGCACTGAGCATCCTCAGCTATGTCAGGGGCCCTCTGCCCAAGGACGTCCCTGTGCCGCTGTCCCACAGCATGAATGGCAAAAGCAAGCCTTGGGAGCCCTTTATTGCTGAGGAGTTTGCCCACCAGTTCCACGAGTCCGTGCTGCAGTCCACGCAGAAGGCGTTGCAGAAGCACAAAGGTACCGTGCTGGGGCAGCAACCTCACGGGGGCACGGGCAGGAGAGCTGTGGGTTGGCACTATGGGGAAATGCACTTGTAACCCCATTCCCAGAGCGTCCCTGGGAAAGATTGTGGAGAGGTTCCCCAGAAGTGCTGGGGAAAACACAGCTGGGTTGTAGCAAAACTCATCCATTTCAACGTGTGGGGTTGAGAAAAATGAAGCCAGCAGGGAAAGGGCTGACGCTGTGTGCCCGCAGGGGGGACGGCGGAGCAGAACCACAAGCTGGACGCCTCCATCCACTACAACATCCCTGAGCTTCAGGCCTCCAGCCGCCCTCCTGCCCCACACAACGGCACGGCCGAGGGGCACCGGGCGCTCGCCCCACCGCTGCCACGGGACCGCCGTGACTCGGCCTCCGAGGATGAGGAGGAGGAAGACGAGGAGGAGGATGAGGAGGAGTGCCCCAGGCCCAAGTGGCAAGGGATCGAGGCAATTTTTGAAGCTTACCAGGAACATATAGAAGGTAGAGACTGGGGACTGGGGCCTGGCTTGGTTAGCCGTGGGGTCACGTCACCAAGCATCACCTTACGCCCTGCTGCCCCCAGGCCCGCCACCCAGACCTTTTCCATCCAGCCGGTGAAGGGCTGCGTTGTCCTGGGAGCTGGCAGGGAGCGAGGGCTTTCAGGTGCTCACCCCAATCCCTGTACCTTGCAGAACAAAACCTGGAGCGCCAAGTGCTGCAGACACAGTGCCGGCGGCTGGAGGCCCAGCACTACAGCCTGAGCCTGACGGCAGAGCAGCTTTCGCACAGCATGGCGGTGAGTGGGGCTTCTGGGGGGGCACCTGGCCTCTGCAGGGCATCCAGGCCTCCTGGGGGGGGGTCTCCATTATCCTGCAGTGTCCCCATCCTCCTGCAGTGTCCCCATCTTCCTGCGCTTTCCCCGCTGTCCTCTAAGTTCCTCATCCTCCTGCAGTGGCCCCGTTCCCTTCAATCCCCCTGTCCTCCTGCAACACCCCAATTCCCTTCAATACCTCCTCCGGTGTCCCTGTATTCCTGCAGTGTTCCCACTGTCCTCCAACATCCCCCCATCTTCCTGGGGTATTCCCAAATCTTCCTGCAGTGCTCCCACCTTCTGCAACGTCCCCATCCCCTGCAGTGTCCTCATCGTCCTCCAATGTCCCCATCTTGCTGTAGTGTCCCCATCCTCCTACAATATCCCCACCCAATACAGTGCCCAATCCTCCTACCATCTCCCCATTGTACTCTAAGGTCCCCGTTCTCCTGTAGTTCCCCATTCTGCAATGCCCCCACTCCCTTCAGTCCCCCAATTCTCTTCAATCCCCCCCATCCTGTTCCAACATCCCCACTGTTCTCCAACCTCCCCTTATCCTCTACAGTGCCCTATCACCCTGCAGTGTCCCCATGCTCCTGCAGTGTCCCCATTGCCCCTATCCTCCTGCAACCCCCCCCCCGTTTCCCTCTGAGGTCCCCACTTTCCTGCAGTGCCCCATTCCCTTCAGTCCCCCCTCCCCATCCTGATGTTCGTGCAATGTCCCCATTGTCCTCCAATGTTCCCATTGTCCTCCAATGTCCCGAAGCTCCTGCAGTCTCCCCACGGCCCTCTAAGGTCCCCATCCTCCTGCAGCATCCCCAAATGCTCCTGCAGCTCCCGATCCTCCTGCCATCTCCCCTTGGTCCTCCAAGGTCCCCCATCCTCCTGCAGTGTCCCCATTCCGCTCAGTATCCCCACATCTTCCTCCAGTGTCCCCACACTCCTGCAAGTCCCCGCTGTTCCCTGCACTGTCCATCCCCTGCACTCCCTGTCTGCTGCCCTGACGCTGCCCTTCTGCTGCCTCCCTGCAGGAATTAAGGACCCAGAAGCAGAAGATTGTCTCAGAACGAGAGAGACTGCAAGCAGAGCTGGATCACCTGCGGAAGTGCCTTGCCTTGCCTGCAATGCAGTGGTCTAGGGGTTATTTCAAGGGGTATCCCAGGTGACCCTCCTTGGGCTAGGCCGAACATATAGTCTAGAAATAATAATCTATTTTATTACCTTGAATATTTAATATTTTTCACTGGGAGGTTTGAAGCTAAAAAAAAATAATAATAATAATAATAAATAAAATAATAATAATTAAAAAAAAAAAAAAAAAAAAAGCAAACCAACAAAACAAAAGCAAACGGAGAATGTGCCATGCATGAAGCAAAGGGCGGCGGGGGGGGGGGGGGATGTGAGGGAGGCTGGGCTCTGACCTTGTGTCCCCCCCCCTCCCATCCCTCCTTCACTCCCCCCCCCCCCAACCCCACGCACACTTTCTATCGCTCATTTCTTATTTCATTTTATACATTCTGATGGAAGACTCCACTGCCAGCAACACTAAGGCTGGAGGAGCCCTGCAGGGTGAGGGGAAGCCCCCCCAGACCCCCCAAAACACACACAGACGACCCCCCCCCCCCCCCCAAGCTTGGGGCTCCCCCCAGCACTGCACTTGGCTTTAACCAATAAAGTCCATGAACCCTCGGAGCAGCGCTTCGTTCCTGAGGGGGGGGAGAGGGGGGAAAAGGTTGGGGAAGGGGAGGAGGAAAAGGGAGGGGGGAGGAGGGGGGGGGGGGGGGTGGAAAGAAGGGAGGGTCCCACATTTGGAGGGGTGTGGGGTGATGGTTTGGCAATGGAAGAGACTGAAAAAAAGAGGAGAAAAAAAAAAAAAAAAAAGGAAAAAAAAAAAAAAAGAAAAAAAAAAAAGTGCTTCAGCCTTGTCATGTGTATATATATTAAAAAGGAAAAAAGTTTTGTATGTTTTTTATTGCTTTAATTATTATTGTTATATATATATAAAAAAAAAACTTGCTTTTTATTTTATTTTGCTTCCCCCCCCCCCCCCCTTGCACCTCTTTTTGTTTGCTTTTCATTTCTCCTTTCTGTGTTTGTACCAGGAATCCCTGGGCTGGCTCCAAACCCCCCCCCCCATCTTCTTTTCTCCACTGCCTTTTGCTTTCTGGCTCTTTGCCCCCCCCCCCCCCCCCCCTCCCCCCCACCAAACACTGGGGCAGCCGTGTGCTGATGAGAGCCCCATACTGATGGGGCCAGAGGCTGGGGTGGCATGGGGAGCAGCCCCAAAGCCCCTTGAGACCATCAGAGCCCATTGGGGCGGCCCAGCTGCTGCCCTGCCCTCACAGCTTGGCTCATGGCTGCGCCCCCAGGGGAAGCTGTTCTTTGTTTGCCACCACATCAGCTCACGGCCTTTCGAAAAGGTGACCCCTGTGCTTTCAGTTCCCTGTGTTCTCGTGGTGAATGTTAACACACGATCTGCTCTCCTTCCCTGTGTGCTGGGCAGGAAGGAAGACAGGGATGGAAAATGGTCGGCCGTTCAGCCCTCATTGCTGCAGCTCCACAGCCAGGGCTGGCTTGCAGATTCGCTTCCATGCTGAGATCCACCCCCCCTTCCCCATGCCAGCCCATAATATCAAGGTTCTGACACAGCAGTGCTTCCTTGGGGCCACGTTTTGTCCATGCAAGAGTTGGGGCAGCGGAGGGCAGAGCTGCTGGGGCAGGGAGATGCTGTCAGAGCAAACCACCAAGAGATGGAGAAAAAAAACCACCCTAAACTTGTTCTCAGCATCTTTGTTTGAATTAACTGTGATGGAGGAGATCATCGGGTGAGTGTAGCAAGTAGGTATTTATGACTCCATGGCTGTCATTTCTGAAAACATCAGAACAACAACAAAAATCATCATCATAAAATCTTCCTGACGATGGCAGGAGGATTCTTTCTCCCCCAGCAGCAATAAGAAAAGGGCACTGCTCCCAGCTTTGCCACCCCCCCTTTTGGGGTCCTGCCCCCCTTCCCTTGGGGTCCCTGCTCAGCCTGGTGATGGCCCAGGTGCTGGGAGGTTCAATAGCACCAACCAGAGAGGGAAAAGCCATTTTCTTTTGTCCTTCTCCATGGAGCAGATGGATGTGTGCCTCCCAGCTCTCTCGCTGCCGGCACATCTTTCCCTGTTTTGAGGCTCCGAGCGAATCCGCAGCGAAGCTCTGCCTTGAAATTCATTGCTTTCAAGCCAGTGTGTGGCCTGTGCTGCCCTCAGAAGTTCCCTCTATGAAGTACACCCACGCTCTGCAGGGCAGAGAGATCTGCCCGACATCATTAGCTGGATGCTGGCAAGCCACCACCTGTATCCGTGCACGTCTTTGGCAGCAGCCTCTGAACCAAAGGGAGAGGTGAAGTTCTGCGAAGGGGAAGCGAGGGCTTCGTGGAGCTCTCGTGCAGGGAATGCCCTGTGCCAGCTCTGCCCTGCTCCCTCCCCAGGCAGGGGAAGCTCACCCTGCTTCTGCAGCTGCTGCCGGGCACGGGCTGCACGTGGCTGATGGCTCACAAAGCTCCCAGGGTTCTGGCAGATGTGCACGGAGAGGTGGAAGCCTGGCACAGTGGCTGTGTGTGTGCTGGGAGGGTTGGGGTGAGCAGAAGAGCTCAGAAATCCTGGGACTCCGTGCTCCCAGAAGGTTGCAGGTTGGTCCGGAGCTTGTACATGTGGTCTAAGGCTTGAGTAAGGAAAGTCCCAATGGTGTTGATCTCCATCAGCGTCAGGTTATCCAGCTGAAAGAGGAAGCAGAGCTTGTAGAGCAGAGCTGTGCTGAAGGGAGGGCGGCACCCCGAGGGAGCAGCTAAGAGAAGCCTGCAGCTTCTACAGACCAACCCGAGCGCTATTTGCCCACTGCTGCTCCTCGGGGAGCCACCAGCAGCCCATCAAGAGAGGTTTCGACACGAGGCTTCAGCACCTGACCCACATTGCCCACGGCTCTGGAACAACACACCCAACCAGCGCACCCACAAGCAGCTCTCATCAACCAGCAGCCCACACACAGCAGCTGGACTCCTCCCAGCACAGCCCTGCCTGCATCCCTGCATCCCATCTCACCTCACCTTGGCGTGGGCCTCCTGCTGCCGGACGAAGCTGTCTGCAGACAGCCTCAGTTTGGCCATCCGTGTGTCCCACGTGTCCTTCACCAACGTCCGGATCTCGTCTGCTTTGGGGATGTTGTCAGAGGCGCTGGAAGAGAGAGAGAGGATCAGAACAGCCTCGTGTGTTATGTCACTGGCATAAGTGATGTTGGCAGCTCTTCAGCCCTCTAAGGCAGAAGCGGAGCAGTTTGCTGTATAAAAAACGACGACGACGACGCCGCGACTCGACGTTAAAATCCAGCCTGGTGCTTCCGCTGCTGGGATTTTTGGGGTGGTTTATTTACCCAGGAATTCTCGGCTCTGATGCAGCATCTGCTTCTCGCTGCAATCCTTCTGCTCTGTAATTGCCCAGCTGGTGCGAGGTACGAGCACAGCCAATAACGTGGCCAAAGCCACACACGGGAGGGGAGCTGGAAGCACTCGGCTGCCACCGAAGCCCGGTCTGTGCTCTCGTGGCTCCATCGGGGAGAGTTAAGCTGAAGGGACTTCACGAGTCGTGCCCTCAGCCTCCCATTAAGGCAATTCAGTGCTGCCATAAGGACCTCGAGAGATGAGATCCATTCACACAGACAGAGCTGTCAGGGTTATTGCAGCGTGAGCGAAGACGCCGCACGCCAGCAGCGTCGTCTCCAGAGGAGAAGCCAGTGCTTAAACGACCACCCCACTGTAATCAAGGGCTTCAAGTCAGGAGAGCCTGAGCTTAGAAAAATACCAGCCAGCACATTTTACAAGTGAAATGCCGCAGCAGGCACGAGGTCAGACTCGGAATAACCCCGCTCTCTTGCTTCTCAGGCCGAGGAAAGAGGAGCTTTCCTCCTGAAGGAGAGCCAAGGAAGAAGCCTGGAGGGTTCAGGCTGCTGAACAGATTGCAGCCATGGAATGTGCTGTCTGTACTCGAGGCCTCTACGCTCAGCTGCTGCTCAATAAAGCGGCGCAGCCCCAATTATCAGGGCACAGAACAAGCAATCCCCAGTTACTGAAATGCAAAGCTACCATGAGAAAACGGCTGCAGCGAGATCTTGGCACGCTGTGAAATAAACCCCCATTAACTCTCACTTTCCCACAGCCCTCTGGGGCTGCTGCCAAAGAAAGCTTGAAAAATTGTCTATGCAAGCATGTAGTCAGGTGGAAACTGTTACAATACATTTCCCACTCACTAGTTTAAGAGCAGCTTTGTGAGTTCCATATAATAGGGGCTGGGCATCGGAGTGAAGGTGTCCTCTTTGCGCTCTTGGTCCCGAATTTCCTCCAGCTTTTCTAAAAACACAGACAGGAATGTCAGGCAGTGGCAGAGCTCCAACTCTTCTGACCCACTTCTCCCCCGGCAAAAACAGCACGTTGTTCCTGTAGGACCAAATCTCTGATTCAAGCCGGTGTAAACGTGGACATTGTACAGACAGGAAAAGGCTTCTATAATGAAATCAAAGACCCCTTACACCTAATGCCTGTCCTGGGCTCTAGGAGCAGCTTTGCCACAGCAGCTCTCAGCTCCCAAGGGGAACAGATTCTCACCAGGGCCAAAATGCTGACAGGTGCTTGGCACAGCACGCTGGATCCACACCAGCTTGACCAAAGCTTTCACCTGCCAGGATTTGTCCCCTTCAGCCACAAAGCACTCGCACTAATGAGTGTTTGTGCCCTTGCATGAATAGAGCAGGACTGCTCCCTTAAGGTCTCTTATTCCTCCACCAACCCCACTCCTGCTCACCAAAGGAGCAGAAGTCAAACGCCCTGACTGGGAAGATGGCATTGCATGCAAATATGAAGAACCCCAGTGGAGAAACACTAGGTTCTTCTCTCACAGTTGCTTTGCATCAGTTCAATTAAGCTCCTCAGTAAGGGTGAAAACCAGAGATTTTTCTGTGTTGCCTTTGTACCCTTGGAAGTTGCTGTCCTTACCCACATCCATCCACTCTGGGGGTATCAGCCGGCACTTCTGCCTCTGCTTCAGATTGATGGCCAACCAGACAGGCACTTCCACTGGCAAACCGGGGTTGAAAGGGCCCAGATCCCCCTGGAAAATTAACTGAAGATGAGAATAAGGCAGCTGCAAAGGGCTTGGATGCCGCAGTACTCTCTGCTCATTTGGTCTCTGTCACGTCTGGATGGTAGGAACTTCCAAGGGATTTTGAAAAGCCTAAATTGAGTAGCATCTGAATTTCCTTCTCTGGCTTCCCATAATTCTTGCTCGCAGACTTTTTGCTCCTCTCCTTGAGAAGCAATAAGGAACGTTCCCAGTGCATTTTCTATTTCAAAGTGTTTCACAGAAGTTACTGCCAGGAATTACATTTATCATAGAAGCGTGGCCCCCTGGGCTCAGGCTGAGGCACATCCAAAGGTGCCAGCTGTCTGTGTGCAGCCCCAACCCCCCCCCCAGCCCCTGACCCAAACCCCACACCTCTGTCCTCCAATCCCAAATTCCCCATCCTTTATCCCCAAGCTCTCTGGCCCTTGTTCCCAACCCCATCAGCCCCCAAACCAAACCCTCCAAGCTTTATTCCCCCAAATCCCCCACCCCGATTTCCCTCCCTTATCCCGCAATCCCCCCAGCTCCTGACCCCCAATCCCCCCCTGCTTGTCCCCGATCCCTTCAGCTGATACCCAAACTGACAGAACCAACCCCCCTTTCCCCTCCAAATCCCCCATCCCCTCACTCCCCAGATCCCCAAACTCCATTCCCCCAAAGCCCCAACCCTTATCCCAAATCCCCGACCCACCAAAGCCCTGTCCCCCAAACTCCCCATCCCTTACCCCCCAACCTCTCCGAGCCCACATCTCCAAACCCAGCCAACCAACCCCCGCAGCCCCATTCCCACCCCCTCACCCCCAGCTCTGATCCCAATCCCTTCAGGCCCCGTCCCCCAATCTCCCCGCTCTTTGTCCCCTCAGCCCCCCAGGCCTCACCCCCCGTCCCCTCAGGTTCCGACCCCAGCCCCCCCCACGCCTCGTTCCCCCCCGCCCGGTCCCGCTGACCCCGATGAGGTGCACGCGGTCCATGCTGAAGCTGGGCACGATGGTCACCAGCTCCTTCTCGGCCAGGAACTCCGCCTCGGCCGGTTCCATGCGTACAGACCCGGACCGGCGCCGCGCGCAGAACTGGGACGGGAACGGGGACCGGAACCGGCATGGGGCCCGCCAAGCGCCCTCGCTCCCTATTGGCTGCCCGACGGCGAAGCCCCGCCCACAGCACCCCGCTTTCCGCCGTCGGGCCCGTTTTCGCGCTCTCCGTGTGAGGGCGGGACACGGCGCAGCTTGGAGAGAGATGATTGGTTGTTTCATTCGGCCGTGGACCTCTATTGGTTACCTCCCTCTATCTGTTCTGTGTCGCTCGCCGCGGGACCAATCCTGATGCCTCCTGGGGCACCGACCAATCAGAGTTCAGCACTTGTTGCCGGGGCGCCTCGGGGCCCGATGTGCGCGGCGCTCGGAGCTGCTGCCCCCTGGCGGTCAGGAGGAGCAGCGCCCCGTGCCCCGGCCTTTCCATGGGCCGCGGGGCCGGAGGTCTGTCCGTCCGTCCGCCTGGGTGTCCGTGGGCAGCCAGCTGTGCTCATGTGCCAGGCATGGTCTGGCTGCCTGTTCCCTCTATTCATTAGCCAGCACAGGCTCACACCCATCTGCCCATCCATCCAACCAACCAACCATCAATCTATCCATCCATTTGTCCATCCGTCCATCCATCCATCCATCCATCCATCCATCCATCCATCCATCCATCCACCCACCCACCCACCCACTTGTCCGCGCATCTCTCCATCCACTCTTCCATCCATCCACCCATTCGTCTACCCATGTGCCTGTCCATTCATCCATCCATTCATTTATACATCCCATTCGTACATCCATGCATCCATCAATCCATCCGTGCATCCATTCTTCTGTTTGTCCAGCCACCCACCCACCCATCCATCCACCTAGTCTCCTATCCACCCATCCAATCACTCATACTCATCCATCCACCCATCCATGCCTCCGTTTTGAGCCCAAAGGACCAGTGCTCCCCACCACACCCATCAGCCCACACTGGGTAGGTCTGGGGGTTGCAGGAGAGGATCCCCCATCCATTGCTATACCCGTGGTGCCACCAGCACGCGCTGCAGCTCCGCCAGGCACTTTATAAATGGCTCTGACATGGTGTGAATACACTTTTGTGTCTTTTGCCATCTGCTGCTGTCATTAAAAAATTAAATTTCCATCTGCTTTTGCACGCCGTCTTCTCCTGGGGCTCTCCAGCGAAGCAGCACACCAGGAAGCATCACCCCCAGCAGGGCAGGATTCAGCCCTGGAGCAGTACTGAAGCTGTCGGTGTCCCCTCTGGGTGCTCAGCACTGGCTGCAGGGTGGTGACGTCCCCCCCGTCGCCCTCCGTGTGTCCCTGCACAACATGGTCCCTGTGGGTGTGGGTGGTGTGACGATGATGGAAGGCACGTGGAGGTGCTTCCCATCCGGCTCTGGGGTCCCGGTGCTGCCATTCCCGCTGCTCACACACATCTTCAAACCTACAGAAAGAAAGAAAGAAAGAAAGGCCAGGGAATAGGGGGTGTACGTTGATGCGATGCTCTGCTCAACCCTATGTGAGCCACTGGAGAATCCCCAGAGCCCCGTGATGGCACGGCACAACCTTTTTCATCCCCGGTGTTCTCACTGGGGTGCCACAGCCCCCAGCTGCCCACCTGCCTGCTGGGCCACGGAGAGCTCTAATCTGCTGTTTTAATCAAGAGGAAAGCCCAGCTCCACACACAGCGAGCGGCCAGGGAGGTTTAATTCTTCTGCAGGAGGAAAATGCCCGAAGGGGACAGACACTGATATTTTTAATCTCTTTTTAATTAAGGATTAAACCCTGCCTTATGTAAGAGAGCCGCAGGGGGGTGTTTTATTTTACTGCTGTCTCTGAGCCCATCGCAGGAGGAGAGCAGGGGCTGGGGGGGATGTCTGGGGGCTGCACTCCCTGGGCTCTGACCTCACTTTGGGGATGCTTCAGCGCGGGTGATGCATAGCAGCTCCCCTGCGGTGCCAAGGGCTCAGCTCTGGGTGAAGCATCCCTTGTGACAAAGGTCTCCACAGGACAGCGGGTGCAGCGTTTGTGCTTGGGTTGACCATGAAAGAGGACAGAGCATCCCAAATTGTCCTTGGGCCCATCCGAAAAATGGATGCGCTCCCACGTGTACAAAATCCATCGCATCCCTTTGGGATTGGGGGAGACCCCATCCCTCCAGCCTCCCCCCCCCAGTGCCACGCCACGGCCCCACCCCCAATATCACATCCCAACCCTTTGCCAAGCGGCATTAAGAGCTAATGGGAGATGTGCTGCTCAGCGTCACGGCGCGTTAAAAGCTCCCACTTCCTTTCTCTCTATGCCACGGCAGACGTCGCGGTTGCTCGACTCCATTAAGAAAATTGAAGTTTGGGGATGGCAATGCTATTAAAGACGCTCGGGATGAACTTGGGGGCTGGGGTACCCACCTTTCTCCCTGAGCGTCCCAGATGCCAGCATCCCAGGGTGCTCCAAAGCCTTGAGCAACCTCAGGACCTTACCCCACATTTTATAAGGCTGGAAAAAATACCCACATCCCCTTCCTTTAACCCGCAGCATCATCCCTCCAGAGGCCAAACCCCTCCTGCAAGCAGCAGCAATACCTTTAGGAGTCAGTAAAGCACCACGTCCCCAGCGCATCCCTTTGCCCAAAACCACCCTGGCACCCACCCAGACCCACCTTTCAGACAGGATAACTTGAGCCCCATGTTCTCATCCTCTTCTCGGGGCCTCGCCGCTGCTCCTGGCTCTCCAGCACTGCTCACTGCTTAAAGAGAGAGATGAGGGCTGTGGGGAGCACAGCGACGGGAAGCGACGCCGGTAATGCTTCGAGCAGGAGGAACGGGAGAGGACTTGATTGCTGGCTAAAAGCATGCACCTATGAGTTTATATATAAATACATAGACATACACACATATATATATATATATATGCACCCGAGCGAGCTGCCTGGGCACAACAGGAAGCAATGCAGAAAAACCACGGGCTGATGTCACGGCGTTTCGGTGACTCAATCCCAGCCGCTGAGTTTGGGGAGGAACTTTTTGGGAGGGTGGAGAAAGAGTTCAGCACCCCAGCCTTGCAGCCTGTGCTGGGAACCTGCATCCCTGCTGCTGTGGCTGTGCTGCAAATTCGTTTGGGTGAGGAGGATGCGAGCAGGGCAGGATGGGGGTTGGTGCAAGCAACTGATGCTTGCAAAGAGGAGCCCAAGCCCATGGGCAGGAAATATAGGAGGCACCTGTCTGACCTCGCAGCAAAGCATCTCCCATCCTGGGGTGCCACCTGGGAGCAGAAATAGCCAAACCTGCAGGAGGATGAGGATGACTGGGACTGGGAGCATCCCTCTGGGTTCCTGTGGTGTGCCAAGAGCTTTTGGAGAAATGCAGGTGGAGAATTCCTGGAGGCAGCTGGTATGAGAGGGGCATTTTCCAAACGGGATATGAAAGGGATCAGGGTGGGTAAAACCTCAAGGACAGAAGTTGACATTTCAGAGCTGCAGGACACACTGCAGCGTTTCACACTTCTTTTGAAGTGACATCCCCTCACTGAGGAATTTGTATCCCTCCTGCCCACAGCTGATGGGAAGAGGGCTGGTGCCTCATTCCTGCTCTCACCTCACAGGGCCTGCAGGGAGCTGAGCAGCACCTCCCTCCCTGAGCCCCTTCCCCAGGGCTGAACGCTCTCACACAGCCGGGAGATGCTCAGGCAGAGCGATTCCCCCACCACCATTTTGCTGGCTGGTGCTGGAGCTTCAACTTCGTTTCCGTGTCACAGAGATGTTTGCATCGCCGATGAGTTCACGCTCCAGAAACCCACAGACACTCATTGCAGGAGTCACCAACGCAGCATCAGCGCTGCACGCGCGGAAAAAGCTCCGTGATGTGCCCGGAGGGGATACACAGAACACAGCCAGGTCCCAGCAGGTGAGTTGGAAAGGGGGAATGGGACAAAAAAAACTCAGCCCTGGCCACATAGAAGGGGATGCCACTTACCTGTCGCTGCGCCCGCCAAACGTGCCTTGCATCCCAGCTCCCACTGTGAGCTGAGAGGGGGATTTCCAGCCCTGTTCCCATCCGTGTTGTGGGTTTTGCAAGGTTGGTTTCTAACCTGGTTAATCGGGTTGGTGAAGTCCCAGCTCCTCCCATCCTTCCCTCCCTGCTCTCCCCCCCCTCCGGTCCCATCCGAGCCCTGCCAAGGCTGTGGGTGGATGATGGGGAGCGGTGCTTTTCTCTCACCCCACTGCACAGCCCAGCCTGGTGCTGATAGAGAGCTGGAGCCCCTGGAACCTGAGCATCCCCTATGGCAGGAAGGGCACCTAAACATCCGAAAAGCACGGGGTTGGTGTGTGGGTGCTGATGCTGAGGTCCATACCCAGAAAGTGGTGATGCTCCTGCTCCAGTTTTTGGGGCCAGAAAGGGTGTTTCCCACGGGGTCTCACCTGCCCACCCCAAAAAGCAGCCTAGAGGCAGGACCATGCAGGGGGGCTCTTGCTGCTCTGAGGATGACAGCTCCAGCTTTCACCCTGAGGTGAACAGTCTCTGCCTTTGCCTGCATTAAAAGCAGCCGGAGGAGGTTTTTGCATATCCGACTCCTTTGCAGTGATAAGAGGAGATGCTCCCTTCAGAGAGCTGAAAAGCAGAGATTCACATCCAGGGCAGCGTCACATCCAGGGAATCCCTCCTCACAGCCTTCCTGGCTGCAGGCAGGAGCCAAGGGAAAGCCTCGAACCGAGCAGAGGACAGAGCTCAGGAAGCACCTGGAGGCCGAGGCCCAAAAAACAGACAGATGAATGGGTCATGCACTTTTCTGCCTGTCCAGCAGCAGAGTCCAAGATGCAGAGGGCGCTCAATGCACACAGCATCCCTGGGGGTCCCCTGCCCTCACCAGACTCAGCAGCACCAATCCGGTCTGAACAGCAAAATCCCTCCGTTTGCTATTTAATGCCTCTTCAAGTCCTTCTTGCTGCTGTTTGGAGGGGACAAAAAGCCCCAAACTCCAGAGCCCTGGATTGAACCGGGGCAGGAGCAGCAGTTGTGTTTGTTGCTGAAACAGGACCTTGCGAGCAGCTGACAGAGCTGCCTTGCTGCAGCTGGGAGGTGAACAGCAACAGCAGCGAGCTAAAATAACTGTGGTTAGCTCTGCGGGCTGAGCACTTCTCCAGCTGGGCCGGTGACACCTGAAAGGCACAGAGACACCTTTCTGCAGCCTTCCCCACGGGCTGGGGGGGGCAAACAGCCCTGGGCTCGTTTACAGTGTTCCCTTTGGTTCAGCCACCAGCCGGGCTCATTTTGGAAAAGGAGAAAGCATCCCAAAGAAAATCCCCTGGGGTAACAGCAGCAGGCCTGGGCAGAGAGGCAGGAAGCAGCACGGCTGCTGTTGCAGAGAGCAGAAAGGGAAGCAGAAAGCGAGCACGTACCTTAAGCACAGGGCTGGAGCGTGCTGGGCTCTGCTGCCAGAACCACATCCAGAGCGATCTGCTGCCCTGCTGGGCATGGCTTCAGCAGGTAGCACAGGGCCTGGGCTGGGAATTGGCTTTGAGACCTGGCCACCGCTTCCCAGCTCGCTGAGCTCCAGGTTAATCTGAGCCCAGCTTGCCCTTTTATCCCCTCTGTACATTTTTTTTCTTTTCAATTAGGTCTGCTCTTAAGCTCTGGAGTGCGTTTCTAGGAAGGGCTGCATTATTTCTCCAGCCTTCCCGAGCTGCTGCTGTGCAGATCAGGGCATTCCTGGCACCGCTCCCTCCTGCACCCAGCTCCAGTGCTGCGTGCTGGGTTGCTCCCCTCTGCCCCTCTGCACTTGAAAGCAGCGAGCCCTGCTGCAAGGGGCTGAGTTGGGGCACTCTGCACAGCCACACAAACGTGGAACGATTTCACCTCTTGCACAGTTCTGTTATTGGAAGCTCCATCCCACAGCCAGCAATCCGCCTCCATCCTCCCCGAGGACACGATGTGCCAGCCAAAACCAAGGCAAAATGCACAGGGAGGGTTTGCTTTGGGATGAGGATGGGAAGGTTGGGTGAAAACGTGGTCTAAAAGCTGTGGTAAAAAATTAAAATCAAAATCAATGGAGCTCTGAGCTGACACTTAAGTGGAGTGAAATCACTGCCTGCCCCTGGAGGGCTGGCTGCAGGCAGTACAGCACGCAGCACGGGAGCACGAAGCATTGACAGAGAAGTCAAATTGAAGCCTGGAGGAAAAGAGCACTGGTAGAATGGGAAGGAAGCAACCTCACAGCATCGCCTACCCAACCCAGCCCAGCTCCCCGCAGCATGCAGGCAGCAGTGTGCAGCTCGAGCACTGCTCTTCCAGGGGCTGAATTACAGCACAAACCCCAGGTGCAGCTCAGAAGTGCAGGCTAAGCACGTTTCCCCTGGAGGACATTTCCCAAGCTGCAGCCCATGCTGCTAACAGCCTCTTCCATTAGCATTTGCCTGCTCTTCCCATATCAGCAATGCCCTCCATCTGAGCATCTCAAGGCATTTCACAAATGGCAGCAGCAGAGTGCAGGGATTAGGCTTCTAGCCAGGGAACAAAGAGACCCCAGTTGGCTTCCTGCATCTGCCACTGCCACCTCCCCTGGGTGTGCATCCCTGCCACACAGCTGAGGGGGGCAGGGGGTCACCTCCCAGAGGTTCACCTCCTCTCCATCCCACCAGCTGAGATGCTCTCTGCTTCCACAGCCCCTTTGGCTCTCAGGAGTAAGGCTGTGCTTGTTATCACACTGCCAGAGATGGGGGAATCTCCCATGAGCAGCACAGCTGACAGACAGGAGGGGGAAAGGGAAACTTCAGCAGCAGGCCGTTTCACTTGCTGAATTAAAAAATAGGTCCTAAGCACGCACACAGCAATGAGCTCACAGAGGACACGGATGCAGTGTGTTCCCCAGCAGCAGAAATCACTCCCAGCACAGACTGAGCCCCAGCCAGCCACTGCTCTCCCTGTTCTGATGTGCTCAGATATCTCATTGAAAATAACACCCCAGGGCTCCCGAGCCCTCTGTTCACTTCTGGATGCCTCGAGCTGGGGCTGTGCGTGGAGGTTCTGACCTGCTATCAGAAGGCTGGAAGTGCCCTGGGCCACACAGCAGCTCGTGTCCTGCCTCGGGGCACTCCTTGTGTTCCTGGGCCTCAGATCGATCCCATCTTTGATTTCAAACTGAATTGGCTTTACAAAAAGCGTGCTCAAGCCTTTTGCTTCTCTCCCTTGTGACTGAAGGATTCAAGGTTAGCGTTCCTGTGGATCCAGCAAAGAACAACATCCATCCTCCCAGTCAGAAACCCAAGTGCTTGGTGCTGGCATTTTCATGCACTTGCAGAGTCTATTACTGCTCTGAAATACTGCGTTGAAAGCAGGAAAAAAAAAACCCAACTCTAACACACCTCAACAAACACACTGGAATCTACGTATTTCCAAGCATCTTAGGTCTGAGGTGAAGAGTTGGGAGTTAAATGCCTGGACAAACACCACATCTGCAAATCATAGAATCACAGAACGGCCTGGGTTGCAAAGGAGCACAGTGCTCATCCAGTTCCAAACCCCTGCTGTGTGCAGGTCACCAACCAGCAGCCCAGGCTGCCCAGAGCCACATCCAGCCTGGCCTTGAATGCTTGCAGGGCTGGGGCATCCACAGCCTCCTTGGGCAACCTGTGCCAGTGCCTCACCACCCTCTGAGTGAGGGTGAGATCTCTCAGGGAAGAAAAACAAATTAGACCTGCACGTCATTAACTGCTAACAAAACATAAGGGTGGTTCCAAGGTGGAGATGCAGAATCCTTCCCCAGAAGTTTTAAAAGCAGTTACCTTGAGTTCCTCTGAAGAATCCTGTAGATCTGCCAGCCAGGTGACCAGCATTTGTTCTGACAGGTAGGCTGGGGACATCAGCAGGGAAGGAGAACACAGCCTTCAGAAGCTGGCAGCTTCCTCATTCTTCCACAAAGAGCCACTGGGGCTCCAAGCCACCTTGCCTTTATGAAATGGCTGCTTTTGGTCCAACCTTCAATGCAAACAGGACAGGCGTGATAAGATCTGAGCACTGCAGTGCTTGTTCCTTTTGCTTGAGGTTAGCCTGCGTCCTTACAGGTGGCAAAACACTCAAAGCATCTCGTATGAAAGCAAACTGAAGACAAAGCAGTGAAAGCTGCTCCCCTTCCAGCAATGAGTCTTGATGGTCACAGGCAGCATTCATCCTTTCCATCAGGTTGCAGCCTGATGAGACACACTTTGAGAGGGTGAAGGGGGGGAGATTAGCCCGTATTAGCATCTATACAATCAAAGCTTATGACATCTAGCTACAGAGAATGAGAAATGGATTTCCTGTGGCTCAGCTTACACTGCAGCACTGGTTCACCATCTCACACAGCTAGGTGTCCTGTTAAGGCAACACCTGCCACTGCAACAACGGGGCAGAACTTGAGGTGTTTGCAAAGGAAGACAACAGCCCTCCTCCTGCAGGGTGAGCTGCAGGGCTTATTTCAGCCCTACGCTGCTGGGTCATGGCTGCTTCCAGGATTTGTTGTTTCAGTGTGTGAAATACAGTTGTGGCTGTGTAGCATAAGGCACCAAAACGTGTTCATCTTGCTGCTTCTGAGCTAGATATGTATTCTCTTCCTTTCCTGCCAGCATATCAGACTCGTGATTTGGAAAGACTGCTGCTGACTGTGTGCCCGTGCTTCTTGTGAAGCCCATCACAACTTACTGCTGCATAGCAGGCAGGCAAACAAAGCCACCGAGTTCAAATCTTCATCCTCAAATAGGAGGGAAACAGTGCTACAAAGCTGCCTTATTGCCCACTGAACTTACCCTTAGAAACAAGCAAGAATCAGAAAGACAGCTAAAAGCTGAACAAAATGTAATCTGGATTGCTTGATACAGACATCTCCCTTCAACTCAGAGGTGTGTTTCAGGCTTACTTAAATGAATGCCAGCTGAAAATCAGAACTGCATAAAAGACAGACAGAAAAAAAAGCTGCATAGAAACAATTCTGTATTTCACCCTCTCCTTTTGTAGTCTTAAAAGGGTTTTAGAGCTTTCATTCAATCTCGTCATTTCAGGCTTCAAATCAAAACAAACAGAAAAAATCACACGAGGTGAGCATCCGATTTTACTTTGTGTTTTAACTTTTCCAGGCAGTAACTATGGTTGTATGTCCAGGGTCAGCAGAAATGACTGCAGCATTTGGGAATACAGCCCTAGTGCATTTTCTGTAGCTGTGTCATGCAAAACCACTGCAGATCAGGTGACACCTGAGCATGGCACATCATCCTCAGCACAATGCATTTTGCTGCAGTGAAAAAAGGCCATTTCCAGCCAGGCCAAAGACAAAACAACCCTGAAACAGTTAACTTTTGATATTTGACCTCAAAATACCTCATCTGAGGACAAAACTGGTTTGTTTGCTGTTTGTTGGTTTTTTCTTTTTTTTTTTTTTTTTTTGAAACCTATCTTCATAAATCTTTAAAAATTATTCTCTCTCTCTCGAGTACAAAAGCTTAGTCAAAACTCTGTGATATGAACAAGGGGAAATAAGCAGGAGTCGTTCTGGTTTTGAAGGAATAGCAACATTCACTGCAACCAGGAAGGCATCCACGGGGACAGCTGGAACTGACGGTGTGCAGCTCTGCCAATGAACCTCACGACAAGGATTCAACAGCTTATAGGCACATCACCCTTGGCAATGTGATGTGTCACCCTTAATCCTCCAGCTTTCCACACCAGGTACTGAATATTATTCTATTTACATTCAAAAATATCATCTTTGTCTCTTCAGTACGCAGTGGGAACGTGAGTCAGTAGGAAGCCTTCTAACACAGGTGGAGGACAGCTTTGTTGATCTCTGGGTTTGTCCAGTCGTTCCGGATGTCATCCAGGTGGTTATCAAAATCCACGAGTGTTTCATAGGACTTGCTGTCCAAAAGAGATGCAGCAATTCTCTGAGCTTCACTCCAATCTTCACAAAAATCACTAGGAAGCCAGATAACCACTAATTAGTCACGATCACAAAGGAAACCTCCTTCACCTCCTCCACTAAGGGCCATTCCTCCCCACCCCTCAAAGGAACAAGCTCTGATGTTTACTCACACATGTGGGTCTTTGCACCTCCACTTGTTCTCGTGGAGCTCGTACACGTGAATGGCAGGTTCCAGGCACTCCATTGTGAACTTGGTGTTATCAACCTGGTGTGCAATAGAAAAACACCACCTCAGCCTTCTCCAAATCCCATGTAAAGAGGTGAAATTGAAAAAGAAATTACTGACAGGACACCTGATACCAATTCATCCACTGATCTGCCTTCACACGAGATGACTTTTCCATGTTTAAGCCACCAGCACTCTTGGTGGCTCCATTTGTTTCATATATGATCTTAAAGTTCCCTTCCTACCCAAACCATTCTGTGATTCTACGTGAGACAAGAACTGAAGTCAGGAAAGGAGTCCATCGTGCCAAATGCACTGCCTTTGTTCAAACCTCCCACAGGGAAGGTCCCCACTTCCCCTGAGACAACAGAGAGCTAACCACAGGCAGCTCCTAGGAACCACACTGGCTACAAGTCACTGCATCTGGGGAAAGAGCAAATGTGTTGCCTCACTATTAAAGATCCAGAGAATGGCACGTAGCCTGGTGTCATGGCCATAGGATGAACGATGCAGAAAGAGGAAAGATGAAGTATTTACCATTATGAGTGCTGTATCGTTAAAGCCCTCTGCAATCCGGGAAGCCACCTTCTCAGCAACCTGGGTTGGACTGCAGCAGAAGGTAAAAAGAATTGTGTTATTTGAGCTGTGACTCTTCGGCTTAAAACAACAGGAAATGTGCTTAAAGGGCTGTGAAAATTACACAGCTTGCTTACAAACCAGAAGGAGGCACCACGTTGCTGTTACACTTGAGTGAAAACAGCAAGCCAGGAAAGCCCCACCTTCTCCCTTCAGCACACGGTCTGTGCCCAGGCAGTGCATTTCTGAGCAGCAGATTGCATGCACAGCCAAGGCCTTGGGGTCTTCTACCTCCTTCTGCCAGACCAAGAACCCAGACAGGCCTTTTACAAAGAAACTCCACCTGAGTGCTCCCCATTCTGAGCTCGCTCACTGCCCAGCTGCTCCACAGAACCAGATTTCTTCTAAAGGACAACCTTTACTCCCTTTCAAAGCTTGCAATCTCTACGCTGTGCCAGAGATGAAGTCTTGGGGTTGGAAGAAACAAACCTACGACAGTCTTTCAAACCACAATTGGAACAGACAAGCTGCATCTTCTTTAAAATACCTTCAGCAGAGCTGTTTCCCTCATAAGGAAAAGGCAACACCTGCATCCCTGCTAGGGAGCCAAGCAATCACAAGTACTACTCACAGATATACTTGAGACAGAAAGATAACAAAGTAACTGGAACACAGCCTGATCCTTTAAACAAGCATGATATAACCTCAATAGTCTTGATACTGGATTTGCCTAATGTATGTAAGGAGAAATATGTGATATACGTGCACATCAGTGGCCACTTGACTGTTAATCTCCTAATTTTTAAGGGGGGGGGGGGGGGGGGGAAACCATTCCTGGGGGAAACAAAAAGTAAAAAGGATCTCTGCTTGACTGACATCATCCTACATTTCAAAAGGGAGCCTCTGCCATGTCAGAATTTCCTTCCATAGAACTCAGTGACAATTAAGCAGTTTTATTAGCAAGAGTTAGGGCACTTCTAAAAGACTTTCCAACAGCTATTTAGAGTCACTTGAGCTTGCAAGATATTTACAGCACAAGCAAACACGCCTGCAAATTTTGGCTATATCCCTGACAACTGTAATTAAACTGGCTGGCAGCCATTCAAATACTGGCCTTTTATAGCATCCCCTACAGAAGAGTGATTCTGGAAAGCCTGAGGTTTCTGCACCTGAACAAAGGCCGCAGCCACCAGCAGCACGAAGACAATACGAAGGCAGATGACAGTTGTCAAAGTTAATCAACGCGCACGGTTAACGAGGATGATTTCTGCTGGCAGAGTGCAAAGTACAAGAGAAAAGAGCAAACAGAAGGAAAAACTGCACCAACACACCTGGCATCTTTCACGCGTTCATTCGCCTGGTAATATCCAGCTATCACGTAGCTGTTCTCTTTGCACCAAGAGTCAATCTGAAAAAGTAATTGGAACAATTAAGCTTAAGGGTGGAGGGGAGGGGGGGAAGATGAGAAGGAAATCCCGTGTCTGGCTGTGAATAAAAGAAGTGAAGCGTTGCAGTGCCTCTGCCATTGCTTCAGAACTCGTATTGGTGTGCACACAGGCACAGGCACACCTGAAGTTCACCTACCAGGGCTTTTCCTTAGAACTGAGGATACTGAGGCAGGAGAACACAGAAACAGGGTAACATCTGAAACAGAGAAAGCAGCTGGCATTTTCCTTTGCTGTCCTTAGAGAGCGTGCATCAAAAACAAAACCAACCCCAAACCTCAACAGCTGTATTAAAATGGATTCCAAAATCGTATCTGATGCTGACCCTGTAAGTCAAATCAATCTCATTTCTAGCAATGATTACAGTATCAGACTGCATCAACAAAAAAGCCACGTGAATAATCCCTCCTCTCCAAGGGATGACATGGATTTACACAGTAAAATCAAGGCTGTGCTGCAGCTGAGGGTTAACTGCTGTTTCAATCGTGAACCCATTCTGAGGGTTTAGAGTGATGGTTTTAATTGGTGAAAGCTTGGCATTAAAGCCAGAAGCCCAGACACGAGAATGTAATAACTAACAACAGTCATAATAATAATTTGTTGTTTTAAAACTAAAGGCCTCAGCCCTACATTAGCTTCTGCTGCCTTCGGAATAAGGCTTTTTGAGTTCTCAGTTCCCTCTGAGGGATAAAACCCCAAACCAAAGCAAAGCAACCCCCCAAAACAACCCTCCTGGATTTCCAGATGTGTTTCCACCTGCAATTTCCAACCAATCTCAACCCCAGGTGTTTAATACAAGCTACTTTTGCTGATTCTTTGTACCCAGACTGCTGTAAAGCAGCACTTGCAATTGCAGAAGCTCCAAGTCTGCAGGCAGGTATACCCTGAGTTCTGCTGTGCTCAGATCAGATCTGGAGCCTGCTCCTTCCATCAGTGTTACAGGATAACTCGGGTCAGATACGAGCAGAGCAAACTTAGGGATCTGGTTCTGCATCAGCAGTGCACAGATTTGACCAAACAACAGCAGCAACTGAGCTGGAAGAGAACCAGGTCCCACCAAAGCTGCCACAGCTCCTCAGTCCTATTGGGACACAGGCACTTTAGTTACAAGCACTGACTTTCAGCTATGCTAACCTCACTGGTTTATTCAGCAATCACGTGTTACGTTGCACAGGACGGGCAAGAGAGCTCTCCTTCTCAGCATTACAGGGATAAAAGCTCACTTATAGCTGCCCTGCCAGCATTTATTGACACCTTTGCCCTTGTTTAACTAAAGAAGGGGAGCAAAAGGCCACGGGCTCTTTTCCAATGATGTGTTTCAAGCACCATAAGTCATCAAATGCGACTGCAAACTACAGCGTGTTTTATTAAGTCCTAATTAACGTGGGAAATATCAGGGAGTTCCCCAGCTTTGCCTTTTTGTATCAAAGAATGAGCAAACACTTAAGGCCACGCCATTTCTTAGGTTCCATAACGATTCCACATGCTGGTTCCTGCAGATGTAGCCATATATTCCAGACTTTGCAAGAAACAGGATTTGTTTTCTAATAACCTGATCCTACAGCAAGATCTACAGCAGAATATCTCACTGAAGGCCTAAAGCTTTGTATGGGAACTGTTGAAGCCTGAACCACTGATTGAGCACCTGGGGAAAGAACCCAGTCAGCACAGGTGAAGGCAATTCACGTGTGGGACCAGGAGGGGTGGATCCTGGCTGCACCTCTCTTAGACCTCATTTAAGGGCTGACAGCTCCTAAAGAAGGGTCTTTTCCTGGAGGTCCCTGCTTGGTGAAGCTTTCCTCTGTGACCCTGGAATCTTCTGGTACAGGTGAACAATCTTCTCCTCTTCCTTTATAGCACCTTTGCTGGTCCTTTCCGTCACCACATCTCTGGTGTAATGCCTTTCCCACTGTACTGATTGCCCAACTGCTACAAGCCTGTAGAAGTTCACTGCCCCAAATCCTGTAGAAAGAATTGATTTAAAGACAAACCCTCTACAGATTTCAAGCATACCATGTATCTTATCCAGTACCTCATTAGAAACTAGCAATTATTCGTTCCTCCAGGACAAACAAACTTTTCTGGTAAAGGTGATCCCTATAGCAGAGCATTTATAAGCAGAATTATTGCATTTTCCCAGAAATAAGAGAGAAAATAATAAGTGGAGACAGACAGAAAACGACTACACCAGCAGCATATGCTCTTTAGCTACTCTTGTGTTGTTACACTGGTGTAAATCCATTTGAGGCTGCCAGGTTTGGTGTGCTCCACAGCCATGTGGCAAACCAGCATGGCCAGGACTCAGACCATGCCTGCATTCCAGTGTCTCAAGGCTGTATTTAGTCAAATCCAAAGACATCTTACCATTAATGCTTCCTTGCCATAACTGCATTTGGAGAAAGCAGTAATTTGTTTACAAATAAGTATCTTTTGATGAGGCAATCTGTTAAACTGAGGGAACTGCTCAGGTCAGGAAGTGTATGTGAATCAAAACCTCGTTATACTTACTGGTATCAGGGAGGTGTGAGTTTTCTACAGCTAATAGCATGTCTGAAAATGGGTAAGAAAGCCTGCAGCTTAAATCATGCACACACCTCAGCTGTGTGGTGATGATGCCTACAGCAGAACAGTATTGTTTCCCTGCTTCCAGTTTCACGGGGCACTGGCCCACCACAAATCCCCATTCAGATGAAATCCAAGCCCATTTCATTCCCTTTGGCTCCTGCTGTTGACAAAGCAACTGTCCTAAAGTGCCAAGTGGAAAGGAGCAACGATCCAGGACAGCTCCTGGTCTTCATGACTCGTAGGCTGAGGCTGAAAACTGAAACATGGGAAGTGCTGATGTTGATGATGTGGTGGAAGAGCTGTGCCAGGGGAAGTTTGGGTTAGATATCACAGATAATTCATTCTCAGTAAGAGCAGTGAGGCACTGGCACAGGGGAATGGTGGGGTCACTGTCCCTGGAGGTGTTCCAGAACAGTGGAGATGTGGCACTGAGGGACACAGTGGGCACTGTGGGATGGCTTAGGGTGGACTTGGCGATCTTGGTTATCTTTTAAGCTTAATGATTCCATGATTCTATGAGGGACTGCAGCAGCAGGCAAGCTGTGGGGTAGTACTGTAAGACTGCGGCTGCACATGGGTAAACTTGCCATAGCTTTGCCCAGGGGAGATAAGAGATGAAGAGTGAGCTTGTGACACACAGGATGAGATTTTACCATGTGTGCAGAATGAAGGGACTTCATTTTCTTTTCCTGTTTAGACAAACTGCTGCCATTAAGAAGGAAGTTGATAAAAATGAATTAAAACACATACATGTGCACAAGTATCACGTTCTGACTTCGATGTAAGGTAGGTGATGCCCAAATAGGTGATGCTGCTTCAAGGTAAGGAAAGAAAAACCCTTTCTGCTGCACAATACGGCCCTTCAGGCTGGATTTCTCCCAGCATGACACCACACTAAAACCAGCAGATTCCCCACACAGACACAGCTACCCAACACCGTGCACAGAGAAGCCTTGCAGATGTAAGATCACAGCGTGCAGCTCTCGGGGCTCTTTCCACTCCACAAGCTCTCTCCCCACACTTAGCTATGAGCAGCATAGGCCTGGCTGCACTTCACCCCCACCCTTCTCCCTCCCAGGCTGAAATCCCTTCCCGGCCCCCCAGCCGAAGCCGTACCAACGTGAGGGCCACCTCCAGCATCGGCGCCAGCGCCAGCGTGCCGTGGAACAGCGGGATGCAGTCGACGAATAGCGAAGGCGGCCCGGCCTGCTCTCGGCCCCGGCTTCCCGGCGGTCTCTCGGCCACCAGCAGCCCGTTCACGGCGCAGTGCGGGTACTTGGCGCCGTGCAGCACCATCTTGCAGTAAGCCTGCGTGGTCAGCTTCATCCCGACGGTCCCGCGAAGCGCAACCACTCCTCGCAGCCCGCCGCCGTCCCTCAGACCGCCGCCTGCCGTAAAGCGCGCCCGCCGCCGTCCCTCAGACCGCCGCCTGCCGTAAAGTGCGCCCGCCGCGCTGTCGTAAAACCCGACAGACGGTCCTCCCGCATCCCATCAGCCACCGCGGCGGAGGGAGAGTACACCCCCCAGCGCCGCTCTCGTTCTCCTGTGCCGAGTTCCGGCGTGCGCTGCGCTTCCGGCTGGCGGCTCCTTCCGGTGGAAGCCCGGCGTAGAGGACGGTCGGCAGGTCGTCGGGCTGGGAGGCCGCGGGAAGCCGGGGGAGGGCCTGGGGGACGGCGGGAGGGCCTAGGGGACAGCGGGGACGCTCGGGGTACGTGGGGCACCGCTCGTCGCCGCCTCTGGGTCGGCCCCGTCCCGGCGACCACGCGCTGAGGGCCGCCCGCCGCTTCTCGAAGGGGTCTTATCGGTGTTGCCGTGTGACGTCATATCGGCGATATGACGCCATGTCACGCGGTGTCCCCGCCGCACTGGGGGGGGTTGAGCAACAGCTCAAAGGCAGAGGTACACTTCTGCTGCGGGGGTGTGTTGGGTTTTATGCTGAAACCCGAGAGAAATCCGCAGCCTGGAGCAGGGAACGTTCTTAGAAACCGTTATTGAGCGCCTGCTGCCCGGTGCTGGAGCTCCGCTGCTCTGTGAGGTGCTTTCAGGCCCGGCATGGGGCTCCCTGCCACCAGCACTGGGCTGCTGAGGGCATCTTGCATGGCTGAGCCAAGCACGATGCTGGAGGCTGCTGGAAAATGGGATGCATTGCACAGTTTGCTGGTGTGATGCTACTGTAAAGCTTGGAGCAGTTTGCTCTGTCCTTCAGAGTAGATGCAGGAAGCCCAAAGGCAATAACACTGAGGGATATTATTTCAGTTTAATGTATTTACTGTCTTCAGCTGACAATGATTTATTTACCTGTTGTTGTTCTGACCTGGCAGGATGTTGGCTTCAAGAGCATTCAGCCTCATTGGGAGAAGAGCCCTTTCCACCTCCATCTGTGTGAGGGCGCATGGGCATGGTAGGTGGCACTGCTTTGGTTTTAGTGGGGACAAAAGTGGTGTTTGAGAGGAAGGATGCAGAATGCAACTATTAGGATCCTTGAAAGTGAGGAAGAAAGCTTTCTCCCAGCTACAGGCTGGTTCCCAATAGCAAGGGAAGCAAGTGGTTAATTATGTTGTTAGATGTATTAGTGATGTATCCCTGTACAGCTATAGGAGACAAATAACATGAAACTTGTCCAAAAGAGTTGTATAAAGCACAGAGTAGTTCAGTAATTCTGACTCTGTGATGTTATTTGCTGGAGACAGCTCTTTGGCATTACATGTTCTTGCAGAAATTGCTATTTTGAATGCTCTTCCTGTGCCATTTCCTGTGTGCCTGCTGCAGCTCATGTGTGGGTAAGGTAGGATGCAGGACAACGGGTTGGCAAGGTTGGTTTCTCAGCCTGGCAGCAGAGGCAGTGTTTGGGCAGCACCTTTGCCAGCAGATGGCATTGCAGAGGTGGCACTGGGGTTAACTGATGGAGAGCAGAGGGCCTGGATTGGGATGGAAAAGTGTAGAGGACTTCTGTGTATTGAGAAGGGAATCAGTATGACAGCTAGAAACAGAGCTGGCTTGGGGATGAACAGTTTAAAGCCATTTTGCATATTACCTTTTGACTAGTTTCATAGCTACTTGATTCTTCTAAAAATTGCACTCATTTCAAGTAGGTTTTCTCTCTTGTCTTTCTCAGTGATGAAGGCTTGGGCCAGAAGTCTTTTTCCTTCCCCCCTAAGTTTACTTAACTGCTGTTGTGCTTTAACTGCGCTGTTGGCCTTTTGTTTGTATTGTAACCAGTGAGAGATGTTTGTGCAGGAGTCAGAAGTTTGATTCTTGTCTTTTCTGTGCCCAAACACAGCTGGTGTTGTCAAAGCAGAGGATTTCAGCCATCCAGCATACGTTGATCGCCGTGATGTTCCCCTGCCAGAAGCAGCCTTTGTGAAGGAGCTCTCTGCTCAGCAGAAGGCTCTGAAAGAAAAGGAAAAGGCATCTTGGACCGCTTTGTCTGTTGATGAGAAAGTTGAATGTAAGCCTCTGAATAACCTTACAGCTAGCAGTAATGAGACCTGATCTGCTGTGTGTTCATTACCAATGACTTACTAGAAAGGCATTCAAAGAAGGTGGCTCTAAGCTGCTGCTAAGCCCCGCTTTACTGAGCGGCTCTGTGGGCAGAGACTTGAGCCATGAGAGGACTCTGTTAATTATGATGGAGCACAAGTGGAGATCAGTGGTTTGTGTGGCTTGTGTTCTTACTGCTGTTGCAGGGAGCTAGATGTGCCTGTTGGTCTCTGTTATGTGCCTGAGGTCATGCAGTGCATCTGACAGAAGGTTTTTAGCTAACTGTGGGTCAGGCTTAGCCAAGAGCCTGTCTTCTCTGAGAAAAGCCAGTTGTTATAACCAGTATTCCAAATTAGAATCAACAGTATCTAATTAGTCAAGTTGATTGTCCCACAGCTATTCCTGCTGTGGGAGGGCAAGGTAGGATTTCTTATCCATTCTCTCTTCTGTTGAGAGGTGTTCTAGTTGCTCTAGTAAACTAAACTGAAGGCTTGGAGGGATAGATTGCTATCTTTCAAGTCCTACCAATGAAACTGGAAGGGTGAAAAACTGGGCCCTGTATATTTTACTGTTATTGACCTTGGCATCCCCAAATTTCAGCTGCTTAAAATGCCAAGCAGGTGTTCTGCCTTGCAGATAAAACTGTCATCTTTCTAACAGCCGTCGTGTCGTGCAAGTGAGAGCCTGCTTGATGGGATCTGTGAAGAGCACAGCGTCCACCAGTGTCATGGCAGGAAGATGTAAAGCCCTCTCAAATATTCATAGGCACTTTCCAAATCAAATGCTGCTTTGAGCTTCATGAGATGGAGGTCTTGTTGGCAGAGCTGTGAGAAGCCTTTTAAATATAAGCATTCCCTTTGTGTTAAGGAGCTTTATGGTAAATAGTGATACTAGGAATTGAAGGGAGGGAAGGAAAGCTCCATTACTTCTATTATGCAGTTTTTGCACAACTTTACAGTCACATATAAAATAGAGAGTAACGTTTCTTTCTTCATGAGGGGGAGGTGAAATGCAGCTCATTTCCTTTGGCACAAATGCATTGATCTTGGCATGGAGGGTGTCAGGTAATTCAGAAGATATTTTAACATCTCTTCCATACAGCTTGAAGCTTTGGTTTGCCTCCAGCAAGTGATGTGTTGCCTGCGAGCTGCAGCAAAAGCAAAAAGAGATTATTTGATGCTTAATGTTTTCTTTCTCCAGTGTACCGTATCAAATTCAATGAGAGCTATGCGGAAATGAACAAAGGAACAAATGAGTGGAAGACCGTCCTTGGTGGAGTGCTTTTCTTTCTTGGCGTATCTGGCCTCATCCTCATCTGGCAGAAAATGTACAGTAAGTAAACACTGCGTGGTGTCCTGCCCCCCTAATTTGAGAGAGCAGTTGAGATCTGATTGTGAAATCAGGAAGTGCTCCCTAAATGGCTCTGTTTCAAAACGCTGTGTGGAACAGCCATCCTGGTGCATCCTTAGCTTCTGAAAACTCCATTCTGGAGTTGAGGCTGACTGGATGTAAGCAGGTAGGTAGCATAAATTGTCAGGCAGTTGATTTGTGGAGAGGTAAAGTTACTGGAGAGAGTTCTGGAGGAAAGGGGAGGGGAAAGAATAGCAGTGTGCTGATGATCCCAGAGCTTTCCCTGGCTGTGAAACCTGTTGCTGCAAAAGCTTGCTGCCTTCTTGGTCGTAAACATTTGGGTTTCTGTCATGCTTGGCTTCCTTCCCAGCTAAAGATCCTACCTCAGGGGAGCCCTCCAGCTGCCGTGAGGCAAAGCATGCAGCTGAATGAGCTGCTCTCTATCTTGAGGCTTCACCTACTTGTGGTGGAAGTTGGGAGAGGGCTGTTGTCTTGGCTGATGAGCTGAACTCATCAAGAGAATCAACCCCAGAATCTGCTGAGCTGAATGCTTCCAAAACTTGATCTGGGGATCTTAGGTTTGAATAGGTGATGGTGCATGTGTGATCAGCTGTGTTTGCTTCAGAGGGAAAAGCTTTCTGTTGGGAACACAGGTGCAAGTGTTGCTGAGTTGTTAACTTAGTGTGGTGACGTCATTGTGGTTTTAATTGCAGTGTACAGCCCTGTTCCTCACACCTTCTCTGATGAGTGGCTGGCAATGCAGACAAAGAGGATGTTGGACATGCGGATGAATCCCGTGGAGGGCATCTCTTCCCAGTGGGATTATGAGAAGAACGAGTGGAAGAAATGAAGCAACTCAGCTCTGCTTGAATATGAAATGATTCCATCACCTGTGCGTGACCTCGTTGCTTATGTACTGGAACAATCTCTCCACCTAAATAGATGAAAATAAACATCTGGTTAACTTGAAAGCTTCGTTTTATTGGCCTTCAGATGCGTTTGTTGTGATGGTCATTTGTAGTGCAGGTTGATGGGCAGGGTTTTTTCTCCCTATATCCTTGTAGTGATTGTTATATAGACAGCATTAATCAGTTAAGGGGAGTGAAATGTTTCTATTTCTCGTTGGGGGGAGGATAAGTAAGATGAAATGTAGTTTGGAAAGTGTGTTTTTTGTATTCATTGCCTTGAAATTGAAGGGGGTGAAATTCCACCTAGCTCTGCAGTGGGCATTGCTGAATGTTCAGGACAGTCACCCTACTGTCCTGGCACAGGAATAGCTCCTCAGGAGCTGCAATACCTTTATTTCTTAACTCCTCTTTAAGGCTGCATTTCTGGGACGCAGCCAGGAGTGGCAGTGCTCTGAACTACATGTAAGGTAAGCAGATCCCAGCTCCTGGGGAGGCTCAGTGTCCCATAACTCAGCACCAGAAATAGCTCTGCAAAAGGCGGCAGTGCTGAATCAAAGCACGGAGGGCACGTGGTGGAGATGAACGCTGCTTCCCTTGTCCTTGTAAAGGGGACTTGGCTCTGCATTCTTGTCCTCAACTGCTTTTCCCATCTCAACAGCATGGGCTGCAGAGCTTGCTGAAGTGTTTTGTGCAGGCTCAAGTGAGGAAGAGAGAGAAGTGCCCATTGTAGCTCAGGGTTTAGATGTAAATCCAGGTGTTTCTTGCCTTGCCTCTTGTCTCTGGGTGCTGTTCAGAGAGTGTGGCTGTGGTTGAGGGGAGGGAAAGAGAAGCCATGCTTTGTGGGAGCAGCCCAGATGTAAAGGCAGTGTTCTGAGCAAGCTCTGGCTCACAGCTCAGACGTGGCTTAAGGTTTCCAGAGCCTGAGCTACAAAGGCTGGCGCCTCTGTATTTGCTTTGCTCTGTCTGTAGCTGCCAAACTTTGTTTTCCCTTGGGTTATCCACTAATGCACGTCCTAGGCTTCCTCCAGGCAAATCCCAGTCTTTGCTTTTAAAGCAGCCCTCCAAAGATCCAAACTACTAAAACAAGCTTTGCCTTCAATTAATTTGTTTCCTGCCTCCAAGACTGTTGTGTTTTTTTCCATCCATTTAGCTGCTGGAAAGCCCAGGGAGTCCCTGCTGCTGCTCATGAGGAGCTGGCCAGCCTTTCCCTTGCAATAAGGCAGCTTCTGGGAAGGCTTTAAGGTGAGGTGATTCAGCAGGCATGAAGCAACAAGCTCCCCTTCCTGTTTGCCTCCAGAGTGCAGCAAAGGGTGTTACAAAGGATGGTGAGGTGCCTGCAGCAGAGCTGGCTTCATCACAGCGGTGAATCTGACAGCAAAACAGCGATGTCTGCAACCAACCCAGCAACAGCACGGCAACAAACACAGCTTCAGGCGCCTTGAAGTGTCGTCCTGAGGCTGCTCTGCTGTTTTCCGTGTCAGCATTGGTTCAGTGCCTGTAGGAAACGTCTCAAATGGAGTGTGGGAAATGATCTGGTCTGCTGGGAGATGTCTGCTGGCTCAGGCTGGGCTCTCTGGCACTCGAGGCAACCTTGACTTCACCTCGCCATGGGTTCCAGATTCATGGGGACTGCAGGGGTTTCACTATGCGAGCAGTTTGCTTTGTTGGTTTTGATTTTTTTCCTCCCTTTCTTTCCTTGTGTCAGGCTAACAGCATCGACCTGGGAGGGGGCTGGCAAGCAGCAAGACAGATCTGCTTTGGAAATGGAGGTTTGGGAGGGTGTGCTGGAATGACAGAGCTGCTCCACAGCTCGTCTTGCCTTACTGCAAGGAGGGGGAGGTGGACTCATTCCTGATGCTGCACATTGCCTGTGCCACTCTGTTTTTCTGGGATAAGTGCCTTGTTTTGAATTCTGCTCTCATTCCCATGACTGGGAGAAACTGGTATGAATGAGAGAGATCCTGCTGAGCCCTGGGCTTGCAACAGACAGCAGCATCCTAGCATGAAACCTGGCCCCAAAGCAGTGCAGAAAGGCAGTGGGGTGTTCCCACTCTCCATGCCACTTTGGTGAGGTGATGCCTTGATTTAGGAGAGCAATGCCCACTGTACCAGAGAGTCTGGAGCGGAAACCTGAGCCTCAGATCCTCATTTCATCCTGCCCAGCCCTGCAGCAGCTGCTTTCCTCTTTGCCTGATGACACAGAGTTGGTGAGCGGGCTGAGTTTGCTGAGGCTCTGAGCGCCCCATGGGGAAAGCAGCTTTCACTGTTCTCTGTGGGCTTTCTGAGTGTTTTCTTGCAGATAACCCTGGATACTGAGAGCCTGTCTACATCCTCACCTTGGGGAGAGAAAAGCCATGGGGAGTGGAATGAGCAAGGTACCGAGGGCAGGGCTGAGTGCCTAAGGGTGTTCAACAGGTGACAGCTGGCTTTTGGGTCTCGTCCTTTGGGTGGTACAGCCGTGGTGGCACAAACTCCCTGGACTGACTGGGGGTCCCAGGAGCTGTGCCCCTGTTTGTCCCCCATAGGGATGTGTCTGTGTAACGTAAACAGGCAGTGGGGCTGCGCTGGGGTTGGTGCTCAGAGCCGGCAGGAGGGATCGATGTCTGTTTGTATCCTTAAATAACCACTGGTGTATGCGTTATCCAGGTTAAAATTAGACACCAGGATAGCAGCAGAGCAGCACTTGGGATAAATTAGAGCCACTCTAAGTCTTTTTATTGCTCCTCTGGGTAACATAAAGCAATGATTTCTCTCCATCCATCCATCTCGGAGCACAGCTCTAGATGCAGGGGATCTTTTGGGCTCAGGATAGGCTCCCCACGAGCATAACATCCTTCTCCATGATATCTACCCACCCAGGGTGAGGAGTGCCCCGGTGTGGTGCTGCTCACTGGGTTCATTAAGCACAGAGCCTAGCAAACTCCATATGGATAAGCTGTGCATTCACCCTGCTGGCAGAGGAAACCTTTGGAACCATTTGCAAGACTGGTTGCTATAGAACAGCCAAACACAGCAGGAAGCTGCTCCAGGTTGGGCTCTGGTTGGTGGTTGCACGCTTGCACCCAAGTGCGCAGCAGCCAGGCCCAATCCATCCATGTGCTGAGTTTTCCTGAGCTCTGTGCTCCTGGAGGGTTTTGGTTTGGCATCCAGCGCTGGCAGATTGTCTTGGGTGGAAACAACCTCTGCTGTTTGTTAATGAAGATGCTTTGTTCATTAGCTGCTTGGTTCATCTTTAGCTGGGGGTGTTTTCTCCGTGGGGCCCCAGCCTGTGAACACAGGTGATGCTCCTGAGTAATGCAGAAGCATCTGTGGGTTGGGGGGGGGGGGTTTGGGAAGCAGAGGGGATGAGGTGTCAAACAGAACAGCTCTGCTTTTTGCCACCTTGCAGGTGGTCGCAGGGCTCTACCTGGGGAACATCCGCGGTGAGTGTGGGAAGCCTGCCTGGCAGAGGGGTCTTTTTATTTGGAGATGGCTGCAAAATGGGTTTGTCCATCCCAGGGGAGGTCAAACCGATGGGGTTGGCCATCCTTATACCACCGGGTTTGGTCCCATGGGGTGGGAGGCGGTGGGATGGAGTTGGGGGTGGGATATCTGTAAGTGTTTGCTGGAGCTGCTCCTGCTTGCAGACTCAGAGGACAGGGACAGCCTGCGGAGGCATGGCGTGACACACATCCTTTCCGTGCACAACGGGGCCAAGCCGGTGCTGGAGGTGAGTGAGGGACACCGGGGGGATGCTGCGTTGGCACCCAGTGCTGGGGGTGGAGCAGCTGGGGGGCGCACGGAGTTTGTAGCTGATGGAGGCTGTGGCTGAGGGTGTCCGACCCATGGTGCTGCCCCTGGTAGGGGCCACGAGAGGGCAGCGGAGCCCCACGCACGGCACTGCCGGATCCGCATCCACCCCCGGTGCTCAGGATGGGGCTTGGGGAGGGCTCTGCCTGCTCACCTCCACGTCGGGCAGCCCCTGAGGGGGACCCTCCATCCAGGACCGAATCACCTGAGATCAATCCCCGTCCCTCCAGTGTTGATCCCTTTTTCTGGCGTTGGGTTTGGGAATGAGCATTGAGGAATGCTTTTAAATCCTGGAATCCTGAAAATAAGAAGTGAAGGAGGGGCGTAGGAGGCAGTTGTATCCTATTCCGTGTCCCCAAAGTGGTGTAATGCTCTGTCACTACTGGGAGTGACAACCTGATGGCTTCTCCCCATCTCATGGATGCCTGCTGCTGTCCTATGGGAAGGGGAAAGGAGTTGAGGGAGGGGAACTGAGGTAGGAAGGAGCTGCTGGGTGTGAGTGTGCTGGGTGCACGCAGGATGAGCAGCCCATGGGTCCGTGCATGGGAGGTGGTCTTCCCTGCCAAGACATTGAGCAATGAAACTGAGGAGAGAGAAGGAAGGAGGGTGCAGAAAATGGGGTCAAAGAACTGGTTTGTTCAGGGAAGGTGCAGCAGCTGGGGCATGGGGCATGGCCATATAGGCAGCAGCCTGCCTAGGCAGCTTGCAGCCCGCAGCAGTGCACAGAGCCAGTGGAAAGGGGAACAGGAAAAGCATGGTGGGTTGAGCAATGTGTCAATCACAGCCCCTGGCCGGGGACCGCAAACCCCAGCAGCGTTCCCATGCCTGCAGCCCAGCTTCCCTCCCCCAAGTTGGGATGGAGGCACATGGTCCTGTGGGGAAGGGGAAGCCACCCGGGGTCCAGCTGAATGTATTGAGTCCTACCATTGGCATGCTGGCTTTCCCAGCTTGGTGGGTTTCCTCGCTCATCCAGGTGCTGGGAAACTGCAATGCATCATAGCTCATCCCAGTTGGAAATCCTCCCACGAGATCTTGCTTGTCCTTGTGTCCCAGCTCTGTTGTCCCATTGCAACTTGCTTGCCGGAGTGCTGTGGCTTGCTGGGTGTAGAAATGCACCAAGCAGCAGGTTGGAGAGGATCAGGATCATATCACAGTACCCTTAAGGTTGATAAAGACCCCTCTAATCTCCAAGCCCATCCCATCATGCCTGCTGACCGTGTCCCTGCGTGCCAGGTCTTGAACTCTTCCAGGTATGGTGATTCCACCACCTCCATTAGAAACGCATCATATGGTCCCCATCCCACTGGGGGCTGTGGGATCAGTGTGGGATGGGGCCAGGGAAAGGCAATGGGATGGAGGGGAGATGCTTGGGGAAACCCCGTGTGCTTCTCCTAGCAACGTGGGTCTTTCCAATGTGGGAATGTCCCTGTGATGGCCATGCCCATCCAGCTCTCCTCCTTCCCTTTGACATTCACTTGGAATAATTGGCTTTTTCCAGCCTTTTCATGAAAGGAAGCAAGAGCAGCTTTGGGCAGCGGTGTTATAGGGAGATGAATGGAGATGGGGCAACCCCTGGTGTGCCGTGCTGGGCTGTGTCAGCTCTGTCTGGTGAGATTTCCACCCGATTTGCTAAGAAGAAAAAAAATTAGATGAAAAGGGTCTAATTTTAGCTCGGAACAGGGAGGATCGAGGAAGCGATGCTCTAAAGAAAGTGTAATCTGACCTACGCCAACATGTGGCAGGATGATTCCTTGTGTATTAAAGGAACCAGGAGGAAATAACTCATTGATGAGTGACTTCATGGCTGTGCGTCCGCACACATCGTTCTGATGGGGCACGGCTGTCACTGCAGCATGGACAGGGAGATGATGGGGGGGGCAGGGAGATGATGGGGGGGGCAGGGAGGTGATGGGGGGGCAGGGAGGTGATGGGGGGGCAGGGAGGTGATGGGGGGGCAGGGAGGTGATGGGGGGGGCAGGGAGGTGATGGGGGGGCAGGGAGGTGATGGGGGGGCAGGGAGGTGATGGGGGGGGCAGGGAGGTGATGGGGGGGGCAGGGAGGTGATGGGGGGGGCAGGGAGGTGATGGGGGGGGCAGGGAGGTGATGGGGGGGGCAGGGAGGTGATGGGGGGGGCAGGGAGATGATGGGGGGGGGCAGGGAGGTGATGGGGGGGGCAGGGAGGTGATGGGGGGGGCAGGGAGGTGATGGGGGGGGCAGGGAGGTGATGGGGGGGGCAGGGAGGTGATGGGGGGGGCAGGGAGGTGATGGGGGGGGCAGGGAGGTGATGGGGGGGGCAGGGAGGTGATGGGGGGGGCAGGGAGGTGATGGGGGGGGCAGGGAGGTGATGGGGGGGGCAGGGAGGTGATGGGGGGGGCAGGGAGGTGATGGGGGGGGGCAGGGAGGTGATGGGGGGGGGCAGGGAGATGATGGGGGGGGGCAGGGAGATGATGGGGGGGGCAGGGAGATGATGGGGGGGGCAGGGAGATGATGGGGGGGGCAGGGAGATGATGGGGGGCTGTGGTGCCCCTGGATCCTATTGAAACGGTGGCAAATGGTCTGAGCAACCCTGGCTCTGGCCAAGATGCTTTGGAAAATTGCATTTTAAAGAGGAGCTTTGCCCTTAGAGGCACCTAATGGAAGGGTTATGTAGAAGGAAAAGGGAAAATGGGAGATATCTTTCTACCACAACTTTCTCTTTATTTCAGGACATGACTTATCTCTGTATCTCGGCCTCTGATTCTTCCAGTCAAAACCTGTAAGTCATCTGCACCCCCTTTGCCTCACAAAGTAGCTTTTTGATCTCCTATCGACTGACAGCCACCGGATTTCTCAGAATGAATATTCACTTTGCACTGCCAAAACTTCGTGTCGTTGTGTCTGATGAAAGCTGTAGCTCATTTTAAGGCAGCTAATAGTGTTTGCAAGGCCTGACATCTGTTTCTCTGTGTGTTTGCGGTCAGTAAATTCAATTTTCCATCAAATGTTGGAATTATTCTACCAGGCAGAGCTCTAAACTGGAGCAAGGCTCATTGGTGCAGACAGTGATTAGTATTGGCCTTTCAGGCTTCTTCCTTGGAAGGAGAAATTGGATATTTATCGAAATATTTTTTCCACCCATATAGAACTTAAACACTGGCCACGTGAGGATGCTCTGGATGAGTTTGGGAAGAGGTGACGGTGGGGCTGATGGCTGCAGTGCTGATTGTAGCAGATGTAGCATCATCCCCTGCTTAGGGCAATAGGCACCCAAGAACCGTTCATTAGAACCAGAAAAATGGGTGACTGCTGGGAATTTTTCTTGCCAATCCATCCCCATAAAGGCAAAAGCTTCCCATGCAATGGCTGTACCAAGCTCCATTGGTGGAGGTGCCACTTTTCAGCATCCCTGGGAGAAACTGTGCTCCGTGGGCATGATTCTGCTTGCTCATGCTCCTGCTGAGCGGAAAGAGAAGCTTTACAAGAAAGCCCTGCCTCAGCAAGAAGGAGGGTTTTTTCTGGTTTATTTCTTTTTTTTCTCTCCTCTTGTTTCTTTGCATTTGTGGTACGTCTACTGAAAGGGGAAAATAAAGAAGGACAAGGCTGGCTGCCGGAAGGAAGACTTATTCAAGGAACTATTTTTCTGCTTGCCACTTTAAGTCATGGATTTCACAATCCTGGTGAACTTGGTGTCCTATGGAGGAGATGTTTGTGACTCAGGGCCTCGCTGGCTCTCAGTGTTACCTCTCCTATGGGATGCAACTGGGAGGTGTTCCCTCTAGCTGGCTGGGAAGGACCACAAGTGAAGATGGATGGACAGATCAGTGAGGGTCAATGGGAGGAGAGACAGCCACATTTTTTCATGTCCAAGGCTCAGTGCTGTAGGTTCCAGAGAAGGGGTGTAGAAGAAGTGTGGCACTGGGAGAGCTTGGAGCCTTAGGGGCTGTGTAGGCAATATAGAAAAGTCCCTGTTTCCCAACAGGAGATGCTCTGCTGGCAATGGATTGACATCTCCATCCAGGGCCAAGAGACAAAATAGTCTTAGCATGACTACAGCTTCAAAGAATCCTCCGCACCTCCTTCTCTTCTTGGCTTTTGGGCAGCAGAACTCCTAAAACTCCCCACAGAATGGCTATTTCTGAATATGCCTTTGACTGGGGCACCTGAGCTCCATGCTTCCATAGAAGGGTGCCGAGCATCCCAGCTGGGCAGACAGAAGGGAGGGGAAATCTTGGGATGGCGTTTGTGCCCAGGTTGATCTCCTGGCCCTGGTTGGGGTCTCAGGAGGATGCTGAGGGGAATATTCCTGTGGCAGCATGTGTCTGAGCTTCTGAGAAAGCAGGAAGGCTGTGTGGGGCTGGCCCAGCCTGGTCACGCGGAGCAGAGGAAGCTTGGGACCCAGCGGTGGGACCGGGGCTGTGTGAGGCCACCTCCTCTCCTCCTCCCACTGAGGAATGTAGGGCTGTGCGCCAGGCTTCGGGTCAGTGAGTCCGTGGTCAGTCTAGGCACAGCCCCAAGTTACCCAGGAGCAGGTTTTCTGCTTCAAAACTCCCCCGTGGTGAGCAAGGCTGGGCAGCAATTATAGCGAATGTTTGCTGAAGAGCCAAGCAAACAGCTCTCTGTGAGCTCTGGGAGATGCTTGCTGTCCAACAGCAATAAACAGGAGAGATGGATGGCATTGGAGCACGTGTAACCCTCCTACAGACCTTGGGATCATGAGTTTACGCTGAGTTATTTTAGCCTTTTTTCCACCTCTGTGTCTTGATGCTTTCAGAAAGGTGAGTGCTGCAGCAAAGCACCATGCTGCATTGCAGCTGAGCAGCCAAAAAGCCTCGCATCTCTGTCCGTTCTGCTGCAAAACTCACTGGTTTGGTCTAATGCACTCCCTCTGCACTGGCAGTTGCTGGTTTCTAGCAGGAAGCTTTCAGGAATGTGTAAAACAAAATGTCCCAGGCATGACCTGTCCTGCATCTTTCTCCCCATGGAGGGGACGGGGTGGCATTGTTTAGGAATGGATGGTTCAGGATGAGCTCTGACGTAGGGATGAGTTGGGCACGGGGATTTTGCCCTCCCATTGGGCTGGTGGCCCGCTCCATCTCATCACCTTGGGATGCAGGAAATTCTCCAGAAGGCTCTCCTGCTTTTCCTTCCTGGCTGATGCAGGCCAGTCCCTTCCTCTGGCAGGGGACCCATCTCTGTGCTGGCCCCAGGGAAATCCTGGGGATGATTCCAGGAGGCGGCAGCTCCTTCTGCTCTCACCTCACTGCCTCTCTCCCAAGCAGCATGCAGCACTTTAAGGAGAGCATCAAGTTCATCCATGAGTGCCGGCTCCGTGGGGGAGGCTGCCTTGTCCATTGGTAAGAGCCTCTGTTGGCAGCCTGCGGGCTTCCTCAGTGTGATGCTAAAAAGTGGGGAAAAGTCATCCAAGGGACACTTTGGGGAGGTGGGGGCTCCCAGGTGCTCAGAGGAGGTGTGGGGATGGGATCCCAACAAATTGTGGTTGGGCAGTGGGGATGGGATCCCAATAAGTGTCCTCAATATTGAGCATCAGTAGTGGTGGAGGAGATGAGGAGTGGCATCAGGTCAACAAGATCATCCATGTCCCGTAAACCTGAGCTCTAAACAGAGGGGACAGGCTAGAGGAGGGGACATAACCGTGTGACCTTCATGGGGACACTGATGGGACAGGGGGCCACCGTGGCTGGAAAGCCCCAGTGCTGCATCCCACAGCTTCTTGTCCCCTGCTGTGGGGTTCCCATGGTAACAATGCCCCATCCTGACAACTCACACCGTGCCAGCCTGGCCGGGGTGTCCCGCAGCACCACCATCGTGGTGGCATACCTGATGACGGTGACAGAGCTGGGCTGGGAGCGCTGCCTGGCCGCCACCAAGGCTGTGCGCTCCTATGCCAGCCCCAACTTCGGCTTCCAGCAGCAGCTGCAGGAATACGAGCAGACCTTGCTGAAGGAGGTGGGTCCTGCATGCATCCATGCCAGTGACTGGCCTGCAGTGCCAAAGGAGGGGAGCTGTGCAGCTGAGGGCCCCTTTGGATGCATCTGCGGTGTTTGCAAATAAGCATGCCTGTTTTGCATGCAGCAATTTTGCAAACAGTGTGAGCCAGCTGTTTGCCCTTCGAGCATGCTATTTATTACCAGGGGCTTTTGCTTTTTGCATGCATGCATGCATGCGAAAACTTAAAAAGTGCCTAGGCGTAATGTGAGTGCGCTTAGAATAAAGCTGTTTTAAATCCCAGGGCTCTTGTTTTCTCGAGAGTTCAGCTTGCATCCTGGGGTGGGGCTGCACAAATGGCACTGAGCTGGCACCAGGCAATGCATATGGGTGATGTGTGCACAACAGCCCTAATCTTGGTCCGTGCAGCATCCCTCAAGGGAAAACCCCAATATATGGCATGTTGTCACCATGGAAGTAGCTGCTCCATGGGATTTCTCTGCATGTGACAGTGGCCAGAGTGTCAGCTCTGGCACAGATGCTGTCACTGGAGGGGTGTGACCCTGCCAGGCTGTCACTGCTCCAAAGTTGGCTCCCACTGCCTGTTTTCTAGCAAGGAAACCAGCACAGCTCCCACCCCTGCAGTGGGGCTTCCTGTGTGCAGGCGGCTGCCGGGTGAGTCCCCTGTCTGGGGGAGTGGATACGGGAAATGCAGACATTCCCACTGGAAATCCCCTCTGCCCAGCTGACTTTCCCCAGCTGCAGGAGGGGGCTGCCACCAGCACTGCTCTCAGGCTTTCCCCTAGCCTTCACCTGATCCCAGGAGGCTGGAGCCCTATGGCCATCTTGGGACATCAAGAGCAGGGCACAGGGATCTGCCATGCCCATAAACCAGGGATGTGAGATCAGCTCCTTTCCTCCCTCTGAAGCCGCATCCATCCCAGTGCTGCCTGCATCCTTGCTGCTTGCTCCTTGGCACCCTGCAGGTTTTGCACCCTCCAACTCGTTGCAAGCATTTTGCTTTGCTGGGTGCTCTGAGTGCTGCTCCTTGCTTGCTGGCTTCCCATTTCTGGGTGTCAGCAGCACACAGCAGTACTGCTGCTCTCTCCCCACGCAGCGTGGCCGTGCCCCAGCAGTGTCGGGAATGACTTCCACAGGGCTGGTTCCAGCTCTCTGCTGGGTGCCAGCTGGCCCTGGGACAGGAGCAGAGTGGGTGAGCACAGCACTCTGCAAACAGGAGCTGACCTGCCTGGGGTCAGGGAGTGCAGCCCTTCCCTGCATTGGAGAAAGCGTGGGGACGCTTTGCGTATGGTTACGTGGCTGTAAGGAACAACAGCAGCTTCTTGGCAGGGCAAAGTAAATAAGTTGAATTAAATAAAGTCAATAGAGCTGTTGGGGCTGCTGCCAGCTCTCTGGTTCCTGGGAGCAACCAGCAAAGCTGCTCTCTGTCTTGGTGATGCAGCTAACGCTTGGTCTGCGCGCAATGCTGCATCTCTTATTGCGTGGCATGCAAGCTCCTGCAAAATGGGGCTGCTGTTGTACCTATGCTGTGCTTGGCATGCGTGGGGTTAGTTCAGGGCTTTGCACTGTGTCCACCTACTGACTGTGGCACCCTCTGTGGCTTTGCTTTGGCAGTACCGTGCCTGGATCCGTCATGATTACGGCAGGAACCCCTTCCAGGACCAGGAGGAGCTGCAGCGCTTGTTGGCCCAGCAGGAGCAAAGTGGGAGCAGGGATGGCTCCTGCACCTCTCCCCCGGCACCCAACCACCCACTGCCCAGCAGCAGGAGCCCGTGGATGGACAGATAGGCAGCAGCTGCTCCCAGAGGGACACTATCTTTGTGCCTTGCAAAACGTGACAGCCGCCGTGCCCAGCGCCCATGGGGTGCAGCTGCAGTGGGATGCGGTGGGGTAAAGGCTGGGGCAGGACCCCACAGCTGCAGTTATTGCAGGGGCTGCTCTGCTGCTGCTTCTCATGCACCAGCCCTGCCGTATGGGAAAAATCAATTGTTACTGAGAAACAGAGAGGCAGAGCCTCACTCTGCATTAAAGCCCTTCTCAGGGTCACCACGAGAGGATCCAATCCTTTATTCAAGTATTTCTAGGAAGTCCCTTAGTGGAAATTTCTGGGTATTGGAGCCTGTGAGTGGGACAAAGCTGGTGCTGAGCTGCCAAGGAACAGGGGACTGATCAAAACCATGGGGATGGCTGCGGGGATGGAGGGATGGGCTGCGTTATTCTATATAGAAGTGCCGCAGTATCTGGGAAAGCACCCTGGGCAATCAGTGGGGAAAAGGCCAATAAGTGCTGATGATCAAGGGAGCTGGAGGGAAGTTGAGCAAACTTTGTAGACATTGCATCGAATGCCTCGCTTATCATTTTAGGAAGCAGAAAAATGGAACTCGTGCACAGGAAAAAGAGAAGAAAGTTGGTTTCTGGTGTCAATAGGAAGTCATCGCAGATCTGTGATAAGCAGAGATTAGATGCGCAGTAGGTGTGATAACCTCATGCTGCCACTTCAGCACCCATCCCACAGTCTGCCCTGCCTTGTGGGCATCCCAAGACTGCAGTGTTTCCCCTAACTCACCCCGGCTTGTGGGAACCACAGGGGATGCCCCAAGCGATTACAGCATCACGGCAGCATCTGCTGCCCAAAGAGCACCTCCTACCCCCACATAGGTGCCAGGCAGCTGTATTCCCACACGACTGCACGTTCTGTCCTCGGTGGAAAGCAGCACCACCTCTCCAGCCCTGCTCCGTGTTTTGCCAGCTCCCACATCACCCATGCAGGGGGTCAGCAGTGCAATCTCCCCCCCTCCCCCCCGCTACAAGTGACCCTCATCACATCAGGATGTGTTTGGCTCTCCCCACATCTCACGCAGGCTCTCCCAGCAGCTATTTGTCACGCATCGGAGTGAAGGCTTTGCACCGTGGCTCGTTATTTTTATGACACCTGCAGCTCATCGCATTGCCACGGGATGCCCGGGTGACCGCCTCGTGCCACCTGCGGGCAAGGAAAACAAGCCAAGCACCCTGGGTTTGGCCGAGCACCACCAGGAGCAGCGTGGGGATGAAGAAATAGAGGAAATGGGGTGGAATGGGCCGTAGGAGGACGGACGGACGTTGGACACACGGACACCTCCCGCCTCCGCGCCTCCGGGCTGATTTCCCGGAAAGGCGCGGGCTGCGGAGAAAGCCGCGCAAGCCGAGCGCGCGCGCGCGCCCCCCATTGGCGCGCCCCCTCATTGGGCAGCCGGAGAAGGGGGCGGGAAGAGGAGGAGGGAGAGGGCTGCCATTGGCTGAACGGCGCTGGGGGCGGGGCGACGTGGGGAGCGGCCTGCGGGGCGCTATAAGGGTGCGGGCGCGGGCGCGCGTTGGGGTGCGGAGCGGGGAGTGCGGAAGGTAATTGGTGCGGTGTGTGCGGGAGCTGGGGGGGGGGGTGTCGGGGGTGAGGGCTGTGGTGCGGTGTTTGGCTGGAGGGTTTTAGGGTCGCCGTGGTTTTAGGGTCGTTGGGTGCTGGAGCGGGGCATGTAGAGTGAGGGTGGTGCAGGGGCAAGGCTGTAAGGTGCTGGTCTGTATTGGGTGCTGGGAGCGAGCAGGGTGCGGGTTTGGGGTGGGGGTTTTAGGATTGGTGGGGGTGCGGGAGGTGGGGTTTGGGGGTGCTGGGATGGAGGCTTGGGAGTGCTGGGGGATGTGACTTCAAAACGTGGAGGTTGTAGGGTGCTGGGCAGGCAGGGTCGTGGGGGTGGATGGAGGGGAGCTGTGGGCTCTTGGGATGAAGTTTTAGGGTGCTGTGTGTGCACTGTAGGGCAGGCAGGGTGCTGGGTTGTAAGAGATAGGGGTTGTAGGGTGGCTTCTAGGGAGCTGGGTGTGCAGGAAATAGGGCTGCACGGTGCTGGGATTGCATCGGGAAGGATCTTTTGGGTGCTGGGATGTGAAGTTTTAAGGTAATGCGAACAAGCTTAGGAGAAGATGGGCTGAGTTGGCTTTCTCGTGGCTGCTCCGCTAAGCCGTTTTTGCTAAAAACGAGCTGAGACCAGAAATGAGGTGACCTCCCCCCCAGCAGGGCCCTGGTCCTGTCCTGGAGAGGATGTGGTTGCATGGCCCTGTTCCCTGCGGTGACCCTGCTGCTACCTGCGCTGCTCCTTGCTGCAAGAGGCTTCACCCTCTTTTATTTCACCCCCCCCTTCCTCCCCCATTGCTATAGTACTGGGAGCTGTCTGCCTCTACAGCGTCACTTCTTTAGGTGACAGCGTAGTTCCTACGGGGCTGATGCCAAAAAGAGGAGTTTGCAAGTCAGCCTGTTGCTGTGACAGAGCTTTCCTCAGCAGCAAGAGGATAAAGGTGCCTTCCAGCAGGGCTCCACGCAGGCTGCAGATAGGCTAACGAGTGCTTTCGTCATATTCAGTAAATGGGGTGTGGGCACCAGTCCAGTGCCTGCCCACATGGCTGGGGTGGAGCGATGTGGGACAGCTGTAGAATCGCTGCTGTGGCTTTTCCCATGTTAAAAAAAAAGGGAGGTTTGGTGCACGGTGGGGCACGTGGCAGCTGCTGCTGTTTGCAGGCAGTGTGTTGCCAACGCTGCACGTGATAAAGTGCAGCAGAGAGCGATTGCTTGCGTCTAAAATCGCTTTATTTTTCTACTTGGAGACATCACTGCAATCCGCTGGCTCTCCAGTCGGGTGCCCTGAAAGTGAAACGCAGCTGTTAGAATGCATTAAGATGTCTGTGTAGACCTAGATGCTGCTAGTAGGGGGCAGAGGGGTGTCGAGATAGATAGATAGACAGACTGACTGACTGACTGACTGACAGCTCCCACTTCTGCCTAAGATGTGCGACCGCAACGGTGGGAGGCGGCTGCGGCAGTGGCTGATTGAGCAGATTGACAGCGAGCAGTACCCAGGGCTCATCTGGGAGAATGAGGAGAAAACCATGTTCCGCATCCCGTGGAAGCATGCAGGGAAACAGGATTACAACCAGGAAGTGGACGCTTCAATTTTCAAGGTAGGGTGAGATGGTTTGTCCCTGTTACCAATGGCTTCTGGGCTATCAGGTGGGGTGGTCCGTCCCCGCTGTCAGTGGTTTCTGGGTTGTTTGGATCTCAGCTGGTGGGAGATTTCCTTGCTGTCTGCAAGCACGTGTAGGATCCCTGTTGGGATCATCTGGGGATGGTTTTTCCTTTTTTGCTGAGTGTTGGTGCCAGGTTTAGGTTTGTTCCTGGCACGTTGGTGAGGAGTCAGGGGCGGCTGCTGCCCCTTCTTCACCTCCTCTTTATCTAGTGAGGATGTATCAAGCTGTAGCCCAATATGTAGTATGATTTGGCCTGATGTGCTCTGTGACCTGCCCTAAGCTTCCTATTGGGCACTTTCTGATAAAGAGTGCATTTACCAAAAAAAGAAAGGGAAGGAAGGAAGTGTCAGCTTTTCTCAGAGAGGAGGGACTTTACATTTTAGATCTAATAGGAAAATTCTGTCCTGAACCAAGAAGTCAGGAATTCCCTTCCCTCTGCTCTATTCCCATACTTTGCTCTATCCATGGTGACTGATGGCTTTCGGGGCACTGACCAGAGCAATGGGTTGTAGAGATGGCTTTATATAAATATATTCATATCTGTTATCTGTATTAAAATCACAGAATTGTAAGGGTTGGAAGGGACCTCTATTGATCATCGAGTCCAAAATATACTGTCCCACCTCCCCATGAAAGCACAAATAACATTTTGATATTAAAGAATCCAGCTGTCAGTTACTGGTCTGAAGCTGGGAAGATGAGGTGTATTTTAGCATGGGTTTGGGTGTTTCTGGAATCAGGACAAGTATCATTGCTTGGATGTGCATCCTTGCATCAGTCTGTGCTAAAGTGAAGTTGCACACTGCTGTTTTGGCTCTGGTTTGTGCTGTGAAGGGCTTGAAACCAACTCCAGCTCCCTTAGCTTGGTGTGATGTGGCCAGTGCAGAGCTGGGTGTGTGGTAATACCTGAACTTCTGGGGACTTCTGTGAGGTGTCCCATTCCTGAGCACCAGCGTGCCCAAGATGTGCTGCTCTTCTGCTCTTTGGTCCAAAGGGATTTGCAGAGCTTGCATGGAAGGTGATTTCCTTTTTGTTTTGCTGTAGGCTTGGGCTGTTTTCAAAGGCAAATTCAAAGAAGGTGACAAAGCAGAGCCAGCCACCTGGAAGACACGGCTGCGCTGTGCCTTGAACAAGAGCCCTGACTTTGAGGAGGTGACAGACAGGTCCCAGCTGGACATCTCTGAGCCCTACAAGGTGTACAGGATCGTGCCAGAGGAGGAGCAGAAATGTGAGTGCCCCATTGAAGGGCATGGGTGCTGGGTGCTGCTGACCTACACCCAGCAGTGTGGGGCTGGCCCCATGGCTTGGGGACATGTCCTGTGTCACTGCAGTGCTGGGAGGTGGGCAAGGAGCTGCTGGGCTGTTAGGAGCAATAATGTTTTTATCTTTCCTCCATGCTTAACTGCTGCTTGGGAAATAAAGATGCACAAACCTGAATCCTTCCTCTGCTTTGGGGTTGCTTGAGCCCTCCCAGCCCTTTGTCCTCCTGACACCCACCCTGGCAGGGAGTTGCAGTAAATCCTTTCCCTCTTGCTATCACTTATTGGAGGAACAGCAGCTCACCAGAGAGCAGTCACTGCAGTATTGGGTACGACACAGGTTGCAATATGCATCTCTCTGCTGTTGTTCTGGTGTGTGCTTTTCCTTTTTACTTTCCTTGCTTAGAGAAAAGGAGGAGAGGGGGGTAGAAAACAAGAAATATCATGCAGATCTGTCTGTAGCATCTTGTCTCCTTCTGTGTGTTCACATGGGGCCCTGTATGCAAATGGCACTGCAGGTTCCCACCGGCAGCACGGCTCATGGAAAAAAGAGAAGCAGCACCAGTCTCTGGGGTGCTCAGAAAAACCCCTCTCCTGTGCTCTAGCCCCAAGCTGTATTTAGTTTGCCCTACTGCTCATCACCGTGTACCAGTGCCATTTATTGCAGGCTGGTTTCTGGCCCCAAAATGCAGCTGCTGGGGGGGGGGGGGGGGGGGGAAGAGGAACGCGGGGTTGCTGCGGTTCTCAGTTTCATAACTTTCGTGGGGTTTCTGAAATCTGGTGGCGAGGCCACGGCTGCCCTGCTGCATCATCCTCACTGCTCTCTGCAGGCAAAATCGGCGTTGGGAACGGGAGCAGCCTGGCTGATGTTGGAGACATGGACTGCAGCCCTTCTGCCATCGATGACCTGATGAAAGAGGTGAGCCCTCTTCCGTGGACACAGACCTGACGAGGCAAAGTCCGGTTGCCTGGTCGTGTTTAAAGCTACATCTGCCTCATGATGAGCACGGTGCTTTTGCAGCTGCACTGGCTGTGGTCATTCATCTGAGCAAGCTTGAGGTCTCGGTGTGGTTACTCGTGGCTGGAGCATGCTTCGTTTGCATTTGTGTTTGGTGGGGGCTGCAGGCTTCTTGTGCCTCTGTTCCCCTTCTTGGTTGCACAGTGTGGGGCCTGTTGTGCTCCATGCCTCTTGAGAGGTTATCTTGGTGCATAGCCTGGGGAATCCCAAACTTGCTCTTTCTAACCAAAAAGCATTCATCAGCCTTTTGGGCATCCCTTTTGCCTTCTTGCTTTGCCTCTTAAGCCCCTCTTCAGGCCCTAGCCAGCTTTCTGCCCCTGGCTGATCTAATGGGTATCCCTTCCTGCTCCAGCCTCCTTGTGTGGATGAATACCTGGGGATCATCAAGAGAAGCCCCTCACCCCCACAGGAGACCTGCAGAAACCCCCCAATACCAGACTGGTGGATGCAGCAGCCCAGCCCCTGTGAGTAGTGTGTGTGGGGTGTTCTATGGGACCCAGCCGTTCGTCCAAGGGCAGTGCCTGTGACGATGGATGGTGTAGGCTCCCTCTGGGCAGTGCTTGTATTCTACCTTCCCTAGTGCTTCAAGTCAGCATTTTGGTGGATATAGGGCGCCCCACAGTGCAGGGTTCATTGCACAATTCTTCTAATTACCCTGGGAGTGTTTGCTGGTGTCTCCCATCCAGGAGATGGGAAGCCTGATGTGCTTGCTGAGTGGGAAGAGCATGGGGATGGTGGGAGGGTGGGATTATAGGCTTTGGGAAAGGGAAAGCGTGCTGGAGCTGGGCACATCTCTACTCTTTCTGCCCACAGCTTTGCCCCTGGTGAATGGGTACACTGGCTACGAGCAGCAGCATTCGGGTAAGGCAGCTCCCATTCCCCTGTGTGACGCTGGGCTGTGGCCATCACACTCCTCTCTGGAGCTTGTGAGCGTGTGCTGTTTGGCAGGCAGTGACTCTATCTCACCTGTCCTTTTCTCCCAGGCTACTCCCAGATGGTGATCACCTTCTTCTACAGCGGGAGGCTGGTGGGGCACATCACCACCTCATATCCTGAGGGCTGCAGGCTGTCGCTCAGCCAGCCTTCTAACCACAGTGAGAAGCTCTACGCCCCTGATAGCCTGGAGCACGTGAGGTTCCCCTCAGCTGAAGCCATCCAGAATGACCGCCAGAAGCAGATCACCAAGAAGCTCTTTGGGCATCTGGAGAGGGGTGTCCTGCTGCACAGCAACAAGCAGGGCATCTTCATCAAGAGGTTGTGCCAGGGAAGGGTCTTCTGGAGTGGGAACACGCTGGTGTACAAAGACAGGCCGAGCAAACTGGACCGTGACGAAGTGGTGAAGATATTTGACACCAACTTATTCTTTAGAGGTTGGTATGAGCACTGTAGGAGGGGTTGATGTTGTTCTTGACTTTGCTCCGCTTCCTCTTGGAGCGCTTTTGGGGTTATAACTGTGCATCACTGCTGTTTACCTAAGTGATGTGGATGAGTAACTCCAGATATCAGATCTGGGAAGGAGTGATGCAGTGCACTGTCACGTAGCAGAGGCTTCATGGCTGGAGGCTTTGTTGCAGCAGGTTTTCTCCTGGCAGAGCCACCAGCCTGCTTTGTGTCAGGGTGCTTGATTTTTTTTTTTTTTACCCCATGCTGTGCATCACAACTTGCAGACAGCCTCCAGCTGTGCTTTTCTCCTTGCAGAGCTGCAGCAATACTACAACAACCAGGGCCGCTTCCCGGACAGCAGGGTCATGTTGTGCTTTGGAGAGGAGTTCCCAGACACGGTGCCGCTGCGGTGTAAGCTCATCCTCGTCCAGGTATGGCAGCTGCTATGATCTACCCTGCTCCTGGTCCCTGACACTGGGTTGTGCCTCTTCTCTGGACTGTATTGCTCATTTTTTTTCCTGAAAGTGGGACTCTGGCTCCAGTCTCTGGTTGGTGTGAGCCTCCTGAGATATTGCTGCTGGTTTGGAAAAGCTGTTTTCTGTGCCTCTGCTTTGCTCTGCTGCTTGGTCAGTGCTTCCTTCTGTTCCTGCTCCTTGGCTCTGGGAGCTGTGCTCTCTGTTGTGGAAAATGAGGGGATAAGTCCCTGGAATGATTGCATTAACTGGTGGCCTCTGACTGGCTCTTCAGCCCTACAGCCTTTCCTTGGGGCAAGGCATGGGGCATTTCAAGAGTCCACAGCAGGCACAGCACCTTATGGGTGGCAGAGAAGGCATAAGGCTGTGTTGTGGGGTGGGCAATACAGCAAGCAAGACCCACTGGACCTCTGAGCTTCTGGAAGGAGGGGGTTTCCAAGCTCAGAGCCCAGTCCTGCTCATCCTTGCCCAACTTTCTGAGTGGGTCACAGAATCATAGAATGGCAGCCTGACCTCTCCTCCCTATGACAGCTCCTGTGGCTGTGCCTTATGGTGCATTGTGGCGTTGGGCCTGCAGGCTTTGGTAGGCCTGGCCATGGCTGTTCTTCTCCCACTGCCCTCACAACTCCTTTCTCTTTTTTCTTTGGTCTAGGTGGAGCAGCTCTGTGTCAGGCAGGTGATGGAGGAGGCTGGCAAGACCTGCAGCAGCTCCATGCTGCCTGATGAGGTGCAGCAAGAGCAGGTGTACAGGATCTTCCAGGACATCTGTGGGCCACACCAACGGCCAGTGTTCAGAGAGAATCAACAGATTGCTGTGTGAGCCTCCGTGGGCACAACGAGGGGTCTGGGTGACTCCAGACCTGTTGGGATTCATCAATGCCTCAAATTTTCCCTTTGTTTGGCGAGTTGGTTCTTGATCTTTGCTGTTTTCAGTCCAAAAATCTGTGTAAACGCAGCGATCCAAAGCAACAGCCCCACTTGGTTTGAGAACCACCATTGGAAGGAGGTGGTGACTCCTGGAAAGGCCTTACAGTGCTCAAGTAAATCCTTAACAGAAGTAATTATTTTTCCCCCCCAAAGAATTTGCCGTCCTGCTGAAGTCTGTGGTATGCTTTCCGTGGGGAAAAACCTCCTCAAATCCCTCTTTATTTTTGCAATGAAGTTTATATTTTTTTGTCTGTCATAGGGGGGAGTATTTTGAAATTCAGAGAGCGATGCAGAAATTATATATGTAAACGTTGGCTATGAGAACATAGGGATCTTAATTTTTTCTGACCCAAAACCAGAGTTTGTACAAAGAGATGTCTTCTATTTTAAAGATAGCAGCGTAGTGTTAATAGGTTGGCTTCACCATCCCAAAAATGCATGTGTTGGTCTCTCCCAAGCGTGAGCAGGCAGCAGCTTCCATGTGTCAACCCTCATTAACATGCTTTGTGTTTGCCCAGTGCTGGGGAGCTCCTTGGGCATGGCCTCATGCCTTGCAGCAGCCACAAAGCACCGTGGACCAAAGGACCTTGCAGATGTGCATGCAGTGAGGCTGCCTATTTATTTTATGCCTAAGTTTTTTTTGTTAAATGGTTTTGTAATTTTTTTTTTTTTTTTTTTTTTTTTTTTTTTTTTTTTTTTTTTTTTTTTTTTTTTTTTTTGTACCTTCCTGCAATTAAAGTGCTATGTTTTGTATTTGTCTTGCAAAGTGTTTTTTGTTGGTGCTGTCAGTGGGGTTCCTAATCGTGGTGGAGGGGTTCCTAGTTTGTTCCTGCCCAAGTCTTCCCTTGCGTGGGGTCTGTGGAGATCCTGCTCTGTAACTGGCTTCATCTCAGGGGATAATGTGCAATAATGCAATGGAGGAGGGGGGAAAATGCAATATCTGTTGGGCCTTTATACAAAAGACCATAAGGATAGGTCCCTGCCTGTCTTTTGTGGTGCTGTCCTGAGTGCCCTTACCTTGCAGACCTGAGCCACAATGCTCCAAGATGGGAAGGGTTGATTTGATGGTCCTCGTTGCCCCTTGTCTTCTTGTCCACATCCATCTCGGGGTTTGATCTGTTGGGGGATTGTGGGAGGGGTTTGGGAAGAAGTGAGGGTCGAAAGGGGGCATCTGCCTGTATTCGTTTACGAGTCAACACTGCAGGAATGGTGGCTGAGCATTCATCCCCTCACCTGCCTTCCTTTCTAGCATGTTTTTGGGGTAATACAGGAGGCTCTGGAAGACTGTGAAGACCTTGTTGGATCTATGTCCTTGCCCGTGTGAAGGGCAAACATCAACAAACTGCTTTGAACCAGCCCTGCCAAAGGCTTTGGCTGGGGAAGGAACAGTCTTTGTGGTGTGACCCTCATGCCCAGGGTACTGGGTGGGGTTCACAGGTACTTGGGCAGAGGATGCGTTGAGATCCAGGCAGCTGTAGGGAAATGCTGAGGAGATGGATGCAAAGCTGTCCTCCCCCTTGCTTGGGTGTCAAAGCAGATCATGAGACTTGAGGGGTGGGGGGGAAAGCCACTAAAAAAGTCATCAGGGGTTTGAAGTTGACCCTGCTGCATTCCTCCAGGCTAAGCACGCAGCCTCTCTGTTCCCGTGTCCTGAAGAGCTGCTTATCTCACATGCTTCTGACTTCAGAGTGCCAAGAAAGTGCTTTGAGATGGCAAACCCAGCTGGAAAGTGGTTACACTAGGATGAAAGGATGGCCCTGCGTTGTTGGTTGTCCTGGGGTGAGACCCCTTTGGCAATCTGTCCTGTTGGGCTACACGGGATGGATATTTATGCGATGAGCATCCTACTAAATCACGCCTTGGGATCCAGCTGTAACAGTGGGATACCTGTGGTCCCGTCTGCCCTTGTGTGCATCCCTTGCAGGCATTACAGCCTGAGGCTTTGGAGCTTATGAGAAGAAATGACTGCAGACCAAGAGTCCTGTACACATGTCAGGAGCCCAAGTGCAGTGAATTCCACAGCTCCTGCTACAAATACAGCTCTGGCTTACGAGGTGCTCAATCACAGAGGTGGGTGCTGAGGTACTGTACCAGCAGCATGCACCCCTCTAGCCTTTCTCCTGTCCTTAGGGTCCCTGTGGTGATTAATCCTATTTCATCCCTTGCAGAACTGAAGGGTCGACACATTTGTGTGTGTCATGCTGCAGCCCATATCAAACGAACAAAACCACGAGCAAGAGGGCCAACCTTTCCCCTTTTCTTCCAAGCCTTTTAGATCAACCATTCCACCCCACATCGTCCATCCCTCCACCGGGGGCAATTTTTCCCTTTAGGCCCCCTGGCTCATGAAGAAGCATCTTTTCTGCAGGCAAGGTGCTGAAGGAGGAGGGAGCGAGGTGACCCTGTAGTCTGTGCGGCTGTGATGGAACAACACGTGCCCACTTGTGAAACGTATGACAGGCTGCAGGCTTGAACACCAAAACACCGCTTGCGGTTTCCCCAGATGTCCCAGAGCCAGTCCTTCCTCAGAAACCACCATATTGGGCTTGCCTGGAGCCACCTGCTATGTATTCAGGGCTCTTTCATTTTCCACCCCAAGACCGCGGAAGAGCAAGGGGAACAGAGGTACCTTTGTTTGGAGCACTCTGTGCTTTATTTTTAGTGTTGCCATGCTGCCTCAGAGCCAAGAGTGCGGTTCAGGACTGCTGCTGCATCTTGCTCCATCAAGCCAGCAGCACAGCTCCCAATCCAAACAGCATCCGGACCAAGAGGAGACAGCTGGTGGGTGGCCAAGGCCTGGGAAGGAGACCATGGGATGGGGTTGGGTGGCAGAGGGCAGTTGTAAGAACAACGATGTAGGGTCCGTGGTTGGATGCAGGGTTTGTCCTCTTTCAGACGAAGGCTTTGGCAGGACTTGGGATCACATTTGATGCCTTGTGTAAGGTGAGCATCCCTGGCTTTGCCCGTCTCCAAAATGTAACACAAGAGAAGCATCCGAGGCTGATGCTCACTCACAGGCAGAGGACCAGAAGCCGCAGCAGACAGAGGAAGGTTTCGAGGTACCTGTGCCACACTGCACGTTGTTTTGGCCCAGACTTTCTGTGGCCTCTGTACAAGCTCTAAGTAGTTTCTGTAGATCTCACGCTGACCCAAAGGTGCACCCTGGATACCCATCCCTGCACCTCACCTGACCTCATGAGTTGCTCGCTGCAGCTGCATTGAATCTCAGTGGTTTGGAGCCCAAAGACTTTCATTGGTTTCTGTTCACTTGGGTTCTTCTCTATGGCCTTACTGAAGTGAAACCTCAGTGCCTTGAGTGCCTTGTGTTGGCTCTTCTTCATCAACAGCTCATCCATCAGCAAGCCCCACAGCAGCCCATGTCTCCCCCAGCTGATGGTTCCTGGAATGTTATTTGGGTTCAAAGCCAACCTGTCTCTTGAGATATGTCAGGCTGGAAGTCTCTTGTACCACTAGGAATAATCTTTCTTGGGAGAAAAATATATCCTGCAGTGTTATCAGCCTTGATCCTTAATGTTGTGTGATGTTCCCATAGATTCCCATGACATAGCCTTCAACAAATGCAGACAGATCCACCACCCATGGCTTCAGAAGCAGAATTTTGTAAGTACAACCAGTACCTATTCACCTCTACGACATGCTTGAAATACCGTGTAAGAAGTCAGAATTAGTGGAATACCATGGTGACAAGACTCTTGTGTGAAAAACAGACTTGTAACTGGGTGGTTAGAAGGATGTTGAGGTCTGGATCCAGCTAACTTCTGAGATTTTATCTGTCTCATTCTGTAGAAACAGGAAGAGCTCTAAAGCCATCCCTATCCCTCTGCAGGCCAAGTATAGACAACCACAGCTCAATGGAAGGTCCAAACTCACAGTCAAACTGCTCAGGAATACAATACAAACCAGCTACAGCTGCTTCCTCCAACCCATTGCTGCTTGGCCTGGGCCCCACCGGCCCCTACAGGCGTTAGAAAAACAGTCACTTTTTATTTCTAGACACCAGGATTTCCAACTGGTTTGATTGCTCAATGTCCCATTTCAGCACAGCAGCCTGTCCACGATGAGCATCTCCAGGCTCTTCCTGTGAGCATGTTGTAATATGGGAAGCACCTTGCTTTGCATGGTCACCAGCTGAAGGACATCTCCCTGCCCCAAAGAGCTGGCCAGTCCTAACGCCAAGGAAACCTCTGTATGCCTCATGAAGGAAGCTTGGTGGGATAACTCACCTGCAGTCATCTGTGGCAGAGCTCAAAGATTTGGATTTCTAGTCTACCCTGCTGGTGGTTCTTGGTTCACGCATGAAATCACAGCCTTCATAAAATCAACCCTGTGCAGGTAATGGGAGGGGAGGGATGCTCTGAAAGCATTTTGCCAGCCTTGGGTTGGCTGAGAATTGGGCCAAAGAGGCAGTGGGGAGAGCTGAGGGTGAGGACTGCGTTCTGAGACCTTTGGGCAGGCAATGTGCTGGGTTCCCCAAGCAAAATGTGTCTGCAAAAACTAGGGCTCACATGGAGGAAGGGAGATTCCAGACTCCAGCAAGAACGACAGCCACTTATTTCTCCAAATCCATTTCTCTGATCGTTTTTGCCATAACACCAGATATAAGACCAATAAAAACAAGCTCCACCTAAGCCACAGCTGTGAAAATGCAGAGAAATACCATGATACATATTTTGTTTTGTCAGACCCTTGGGTTTATTATGACACCGTGGCTGTGAAACCAAGGCCCAGGTTGAAATACCCTCCCTCCCCACTGAGTTTGCATGTGTCTAGATGTTGTGTCCTACTCTATTTTTGCTGGGTGCAATTTGCTACCAACGGTGCAAACACCCTGATGCAACAGCATGGCCAGGAGTGTCAAATATAGGCAGGCAGGCAGTCACAAGCCAGCCCACCCAGATAGCAGAGAACCTGGGCAGGAATAAAAGGAGAACGAAGAAGAACTTAGACTCAGCTCTGAAACTGAGCCAGCTCAAGAAAAGGGAAAAAAAAAGATAAAGAATATCCCAGGTCACTGCACAAGGAAATCTTTATAACGTGGTGATTAAGAGACCAATGAATATGAAGTTGGAGAAAAACTCATTTTCCCTATTTCTCCCACAGTGCGTGACAGTAGGTGGATGTTAAAGTGTTTGTCCTGCTTCTTGCATGAGTGGCAGTTGTAAAACTTCCTTTCTTGATCTTTTATAGGCCAGGAACCACAAACTGCAACGTGATTTTGAATTTTGAAACAAGCTATGAATCTCAATGGCATTAATTAGCAGTAAGTTATGGCTCTTCCTTCGACTTCTGATGAGCTGCAAAGGGAGCCTTGCCTTGGCGTATAGATGTCTCCTGGATCTTAATCTTTTTTTCTATTGCTATGAACTGAGGGAGAAGTACATGGGTGTGGGTGCAGAGCAATTTCCATCACCCAGCTGGAGGGTGATGTCAGCACTGTCCTGCTAACAGCAGTCTCCTATCAGGCCTCAGCTATGACTGAGAATTGCATCTAGATCTCAGCTTAATACCATCTCCAGCTCAGGAATTGGAGCTGTAATTTGCTAATGATCTGTTTGCTCACCATGGCCATAAAAAAAAAAACCTCACATTTCCTGCACGTCAGTGCTCCATGCACATAAGCAAGGCCCCCATTGCTGTGCCACTGGTGCCCTTCTCATCCCCAGCAGTTCAATTCCCTGCCCAATCTCATGTCTTGGGACCAAAGTCATGCGCGTGGCTCTAAATCCACTCTGCGACTCGAAACTGCCCAAGATCCCCAGTGAGGTTCCTACCAAAATCAACGTTTCCCTATTTTTGCAGAGTGATGCTGGATGGTGGAGGGGAGCCCCTCGCACTTGCACAGCAGCCCCCACTGGGAAGAAGCACGTAGGTGGAAGCAACACGGGGCTTTGAAACAAGTGATTCCCTCGCCTGGATCTTTCTGTTCTGTATTTCTTTTGAGCAGTAACCACTTCTCCCTGAGATAAATCTGGCTCATGGACGCATCTGCAGGGTGCTGGAGGTGGTGTGTCTGCAGGTTGGTCTTCCCAGTGAGAATGGTTATAGAACAGGGAAAGGGGCAAGCTAGGAGACGGTCTCAACTCTTAGCCCTGGTTTCATTTGGGAGGAGAGTCTCAGCACCTCCTTTATAAAGATCCTGAACATTTAATGTTTGCTGATTTGGTTTGTTGCTCCTACCCAAATTCCTGCTGCGGGGTTTTCTCAGCTCCTCAGTGCTCATCACCAATGGTGGATGAATGGATGGCTGCCTGTCCAGCCATGGGGTTCCCCAGGACGTGGAGCAGACCCACTCCACAAGGGGGTGGCTTGCTGGTGATGATGGGCTGTGGTCTTCACCATCAAGCAGGAAATGGAGAAAGTGGAGGAAATCAGGCAATGAGAAGGCAGCCAAGGAGGAGATAATGGATGCAAGTCAACAGATAAGGGTAAATATCTCCATACCAAGGCCAGCTGGATGTTCCATAACCAACCTCAGCCAATATTGGGTGTCCGCGAGCTCAGCCAACCTGCTGTCCTGAACCCAATGTGACATGGGCAGCCCAGAATGCAGTTTGTGCCTTCAAGGTGTTGGATGGTGGCCCCCAGCACAGCTCTTCTTGGTCAGTGCCCTCAACCCCATGAGCTCCCCATGGTGATGTTTAGGAAGGGGCTGTGGGCAGGGGCGAGGGCAGAGAGGGAACTGTCTCCATGGGGCTGAGTATGGCACTGGTCGTGCATGGAAAAGCAGGGATCTTCTGATGTGCCCGAGAGTGACTTCAATGGGAAGTGCTGCTTTGGTTCCCCTTTGCTGGCTGTGACAAGTGACAGTGCTGTCTTCTCTCAGATGGATGTATGGGGAAAGGAGATGAGTATCAGGCCAAGCAGGAGGAAAGCGAGCATGCAGTGCTTCTTGGCTACTGCTCTGCCCTTGGGGTGAATGTGGGAAACTCTCAGTTTCCACTGGAAACTCTGGGGTAATTATAACCTGGCTGTAGGTTGTGAGAAACTAATGGGCTTTACAAGTCACCGTGCTGGGCAGCGAGATTCACGGTGCGTGACTTCCCTGGGTGAAAAGCAGGGCAGTTCCTGTTCCACATCAACCCCCAGATTTCGGCACGGGGTTTGGATGCATCAGAGGAAGGGCCCTCACCATCAGAAAGAGGCATTTTTTGCTTTGTTCAGAGATCTTTTTGCAGCAAAGGATGGCAGAATGTCTCGATTTGGAAGGGACAGTTGAACCCGACGCCTGGCTCTGCACTAAAATTCAGGTTTTGTTCAGGATGTATTCACAACAGACCCAATTATCCCCCAGATGGTTACCTTTCCAGCCCTTGTTTCCTTCATCATCTGAAGCTGCAGGTGCAGTAATTTCAGCTGGTTCCGAAATAGCCCTCCGGAAGACACGCGCTTCGGCTCCGAAAATCCACAAAGCTACAAAAATCCCCCCCCCCCGACACCGAGCTGCTCTCGGTTTTGTATTCTGGCAATGTGGAGTTTCACTGCAAAGAGCTGCCCCAAATGCTTCGGTGAACGCTACAGCCCCTCTTCTTTCTGCAGCTCTTTGCTGTGCACTGCTGATGGTTTGGATGGTCCATATTTAGTCACATCGGAGCAACGGCTTCACTTAGAGAGACTCCAGTGAGATAAGCGTGTGTTGTCGCTCGCATGGCACTGGGCAATCATTGTGAAAAGGCCTTTTCTCCAAGTCTTCTGCCACCCGATTTCCAATGGGTGTGCCAAGCAGGAGGTGAATTTTGGTGCCCATCGTTGGCTGGTGTAGGGAAGGGGACACGTGCTGACTCAACGACCAACCCAATGAGGCATCGCTCTACCATTTCCAACCTGGAATATTGCATCCAGCCAACTTGCATCCCCTCATCATCCGTCAACACTCACCGCCTTGATGGCAAACCAAGCCTCGGGGTTGAGCTGGATTTCAACCTGTGCCAGGAGTGAGCACACTGCACGGCTCTTATCAGGACCTCAGCTATTTGGAGCTGTGTTTGACTGCCCGAGATGCAGCTCTGAGATGGGGGAAAGCAAACACCACGACACAGCCGGATGGCTCTGCGATGCCGTGCGTGAGATCTCGCTTCAAATCCCTCCTGAATACTGCAGGGGCTGCTGTGAGCCATGCCGGGGGTGCCCCTGCTTCAATCAGAATTTCCTTCCATGCTTTCCCTTCTGGCATTACTGTAAGTTTCTCGCAGCAGCAGTGACAGGGTGAAACTCAGTGTGCTGAATTTGGTCCCCGGTTCCGTTTACATCACGCAGAGAGGGCTGAGTGGATTCTCAGGTGTCTAGCATCAGGGTTGGGCACGTGATTCCCCCTCACCTTTGGAGGGGTCACTCTTTTTGCTGTTGCTTGTAGCGATTTAGCATTTTTGATTTTCAGCAGCTCCCAGTGTAGCCACAAGTTCATGAGGCAGGTGCAGATATGTGAGGAAGCACCTGCAAGCTCTCAGTGCAGGAAGTCAAGAGCATCCTCTGGCCCCATGTGCATCAGCCCTGCACGTGTTGTCCCTACAGGCTCTCTGCATGGGGTCTGCGTGGATCCCCACCCTGTGGGACTCTGTGGCACCACTGGCAGCAGCTCACCCTGGGGTGCCCTCAGAGATGATAACAGTTGAGTGCCCCAGCAGGAACTATGAGCAGCAATATCCATGGGGATAAGCAATAAAGAGCGAGAAAACTGGGTCAGAGATGAATCCAGACCTCAGGGCTTTGCAATACAGCTGGAAATCTCACAAGGCCAGGCCACATCTCATGAGATTTCTGACACTTCCCACTTCTGGCTGAGCCTGAAATACCACAAGAACAACGCTGCGTCATCACTCTCAGCGCTGCCCGTGCTTCCCACACTCCCGCATGGATCATCCCAGCATCCCTCCAACACTGCTCTGGTTACCACCAGCAGTCCCATGCAGCAGCACTGCCCCACCACCCATTCCCATCCTTTTAAGACCCAAGCGCCAAGCAGGAAGATATTTTTGGCCAAGAAATCAAATGACTCATCCGTGGATCTGAAGAACTATTTTGGGAGGGGAGGAAGGCTCAGCCCTATGCCAGCAACTCGCCGGGCACTGCGAGCATCCATCCCCATGGGTGGCCGCAGGGGGGATGTTGCACTGCCCCCAAGCCCCCCAGTGACAGCCCCTAATAGCCAGGGTGGTTGTGCAATCACTGCACACATTTCAGCTCCATCCTTACCCTTTCCGCCCCCTGGCTGGGTTTGTTGTACAGAGGAAGCTTGTTAGGAGCCTTGACAAACAGACAGGAAACCGAGTCTTGCTGCATGTACACATTGTCTGCCCGGGGCTAATTTGGAACAGAAAGAAAAAAAAACAAAAAAAAAACCCCTCATTTATTTATTTTATTTATAAATCCTGAGCCTTTTGCTTTGAAGGCAGACACACACATTCTTATTTTACTAGGAAGTGCACAGGGCAAGGGGAAGAGCGTCCGTCTGAAAACTGGTGCTGCTGTGGGGTTGGGCCGGGTGTGGACATCCCGTGGGACATTATGGGATGGCATCTATTAGCACCATCACAGTCCTACAAGGTGGTACCGCAATGGCTGGATGGCTCTGGGTGAAGAGTTTGGCTTGGATGCCCCATGGGACATTATGGGATGCCAAAGAATCATACAATCATAGAAACATTTGTGTTGGAAGGATCCTTTGAAGACCACCTAGTCCAACTCCCTGCAACGAACAGGGACATCTGCAGCTGGATTAGGTTGCTCAGAGCCTGGTCCAGCTGTTAGAACATTACGGGATGCCATCTATTAGGACAGCCCAACAACGAGGCACTGCAGTGGTGCAGACACCAAGGCTCAGAAGAGTTTGGAAGTGGAGATCCCAACAAGAGCCTCATAAGGTCACGGTGGTGTGAAGGTGATGCTGGGCACAAACAGACAGCATCTGCCTGGTGCTGTGTGGCCATGGAGGGCTGTGGGATGGGAAAGTGGCATCTCCAGACCACGGCTACTGTAGCAAGTGAGCGCTTGGGGACGTCACCACTCGGTTCCAAAGTCACCAAGGTCCCCACTGGTGTCAGTTCCCTGGGGGCTCTGTGAGACGTGAAGGAAAGCGAGAGACCCCTTTGGAAATGTTTTTTGAATTATATTTTCCATGTACTGGCGGGTATTTCCAGAGCAAGGTAGTGTGATACGGGCGGACAGATATTAGTCACCGCAACAGACTTTTAAAAAGTGAAAACGCGAAGTCGAAAGCTACCAAACCTGCGGCAACTTCCCAAATCCCACCCGAAAAGGAGCAAAACTCACCTAAAAGGGAGCAAAAAAAAAAATAGTAAGAGCTCCAGTGTTGCTATTTTTTTGTTGTTGTCGCTCTTGTTTTTGGAGAAACGTCGTGCTCTGTTCTGAGAAAGGGGAAGCATGGGGGCCATTGGCTCTTTGGGGCTGTGCGTCCCCTGGCCCCTTCCGCATGACCCCCCAGGAAAGCAAAGAGGGGTGAGCACTGGGGTGATGCAGAGGGCAATGCTGAGGTCTTTGTAATGGAACCTGGGAGGTGCTGCAGGATGGGACGCAGGGGTGATGCCCTTAGGGCTTACATGGATGGATTTGGGTATGAGGCACCTCCATTGCTGCCTTACATGCTCATGTCTTGCTGATGCGCTTGGCCTCAGCTGCACCCAAGGGCACCCACCGGCCGCACCGGCTCTTTTCTTTATTTAACCCTCCCCGAGTGCAGGATCGAGGAGCCACTTCCACATTTCCCCCCACAATGGCCACGGCCAAAAAGCCCTGGAGCCGTTTCGCTCCCGCTGCCCGGCCACCTCGCTGCAGATGCTCAAACCACAGCGCCTTCACCCAGATGGACAAGGCTAAAAATACCGTGTGGCTACCGAGGGTCCTGCAGCTGGGACTGAGGGGTGGGCTAAAAATAGGGCCAGTTTCAGAAGATCACCCAATGTGGGATGAAACTTGGTCTGCGTGAGCTGAGTGTGGCTAAGGGCTGAGCGCTGCTCATGCAGGAGGAATAGAGGAGCATGAGGTGTGTGAATTCATTGGGGCATCTTCCCTACATCCCTGCACCGATGGTATTTGCTATGTGGGACTCATGCGTGTAGCACAGGTTGGATATTAAGAAATATTGCTTCTCCAGCAGAGTGGTCAGGCATTGGAACAGCCCAGGGAGGTGGTGGAGTCGCTGCCCCTGGAGGTGTTTGGGAACCGTGGAGATGCGACACTGAGGGACACAGTCAGTGGTCATGGTGGGATGGGTCGAGGTTGGGCTTGGTGATCATAAAGGTCTCCAGCCTGAATGATTCTGTGATTTAGTGGTGCTTTACCACTACCTCCTTGCTCCACCAGTGTTTGCTATGTGAGGCTCATGCACGGATTTCACAGGTTCCTAGCGTGGCTTGGGTTGGAAGGGTCCTGAAAGATCATCTGCCACATCTCAAAGATCATCTAGGGTTTGCTGTGTGAGGCTCACACATGGGTTTAGTAGGGCATTATCACTGCCTCCCTACATCACCGGTGTTATTTCTGGGGAGCTCATGCAGAGTGGGGAATCCTCAAGATATTCTACGATTTTATGATCATTCTCCCTCTGTGAACCACTGATGTTTGCTATCTGGGGCTCATGGTCAGCACAAGGGGCTGCCTTATTGAGGACCAGAGTTCTTAAATCTGTGCCATACTCACAAATTTCTCTTGGGGTGACAAAACTCCCTATGATTCCACGCAGCTGACAACACCCATGCCAACCCTCCTGCCCAGAGGATGCTCCAGTTGGCAGTCACGTGCAAGTTCAGCCATTTGGTGGTGCCATGCTTGAAGGTTGGCTCCCCTCTGAGCCTGGGTTGAGCCCACGGGTCGCTGTGCCCTTCCTTGCACAAGCCCTGCTGCTTCTCCTTCCTCACACCGGGTGAAATCAGAGCTGTTATTTCACAGCGCAGCTTGTGATTTATGGCTGTAATCTCAACCACAAGTTGAGCTGGCAGTAGTCAGGGGAGCCACGAGGAATAAGAGAAGGGCTCGCTGTTTGTTTCTGCATCCTCTATGCTCTTGAGGTTTTTATTTCTTCAAGGCGAGAGCGAGGAAACATGGCTTTCTACTGAGTAAAAGAGGGGGCAATGGAAAGGGAAAAGTGCCAGGGATTTGTGCTGAAGCAGCTCGTGTCGGGCGAATTTCTGAGCTCTGAGGCTTGAGGTCACCATGGGAAGCAGAGCGACGCATGGGACGCAGTGCGGGCAGCTCCAGGAGAGATTTAGAGGTGGCTGTGTCCCTTCTTCCCCTCTCTGCTGCTCCATCATTTACTTTTATGGCTCTCAGCTGTGAATCTGCTGCAGTTCTGGGAAGCGCAGCTTCGCATTGATCTTAATGGGTCCTTAAATCAAAGGCATCACTGCAGGAGTGCATTGGCCAAATGGTTCTGTGCTTCTCCTTCCAGAAGGGGATGGGCTGTGGGTGCACGGCATGTCTGAACCTCAGAAATGCAGAGACACCCCGTGCAGGGCTGAAAATCCCAAACACCAGCAAAGTAACAGCGCTGTCATATTCACGATGATTACTACCATTCTTGCTTATTCTGATCTTTATTTCAGATTTGCAGTTCTGATTTCCCCAGTTTTTCTTTGCCTAGAGGCTTCTTTTCAAGAAGTCAACATCAAATATCATTGATACAGGAGCCCTGGGGATGCCATAACCCCAAATTTTCCAACATGGGAGCAGGCAGAACCATTTACCCCATGACTCTCAATGTGCTCAGAAGAAACCCACCACGTTCTGTCTGCTTTTTCTCATTTTACAGAAGAAAAGGCTATTTTCCAGGCTTGCTGTAGCCCACAGAGGAGGCAGACAACATTAAGCCAGCTAAGGAAATGATCAAGCACTAACTCCCCTGCAAGGTATTCATTACATACAATCTCTGCAGTAACCCCATCGTTATTTTCCAAGACAAAAAGGCAAAAAAAAAAAAAAAAAAAAAAAAAAAAAAAGAAAGAAAAGAAAGAAAGAAAGCAAAGTTCTTTCTTGGCCTTTCTCATTTGCTAATCTACTTTGACATTTATTAGCAATTATTTATATCCTTCCCCGCTGGCTGTTTGCGGTGTAATTTTTCAACAAAATAGGCATTACTCAATAAGAACCTCTGCAAAAAGGCAATTATGAAACGCGACGGAGCGCCTTGCAGGGACTGAAAGAGGGGTTGGGGGCTCCTTGTGACGCAAGAGGTCTGTTCTGGGATCGATGGAGCTGAGCAGGAGCAGGTTTGGTCCCTTCCAAACGGGCACAGGGGCTGCCCCTACTGTTTGCATCCATCGCGTGGCACAGAAGGAGGCGGCGTATTTAGCAAAATGGCTTTTGGCACCTCCTGGGTGATAAGTTCCCTTGTCCCCATTGGGTTTGGTGATGAGGAAGACTGGAAGAAAACAGGATTCTTGTTCCTTAATGAAAACGCTCAGTGCAGGAGGGCTCCCATGAGTTCCCAGAAAGCCACAAGGTAGTGCAGAAACGAAAAAGCTTCCAGCCGAGCGCAGCAGGAGGGTTTCCCCATTTCACCCTTCTGCTGAGCGGAGCTGCTTGGCTCTGCAAAATCCCCCTGAGAGCCACTTTCCTGAGAAAGGGTTTATATGGCTCCTTGCACGCAACCAGCTGCATCCATAGGGGAAACAAAGCTCTGTATCGCGATAAAGGGGATTGCTAGGAAATAAAGGTGCATTTTGCAGCCCTGCATCACTGATGGGCATGGACAGAGCTGGGGGCAATGCTTGGGGTGATGCTGGGGGCGACGCTGGCCCCTCTCATCCTACCCCATCGGGGAAAAACATGCAAAACCCATCCCAGAAGGGTTGGGGGAAGGCAGGAAGCAGCGAGGGGTGAGAGCATGAGCTGATGAGGGCGGGGGACAGCCCACGCCGTTCTGCTCCGCTGCAGCTCTCACCCAAAATTATCAGCCCTGCTGCTGTAGTTTTGCTGGGGAGGGTGACTTGATTTCCATTTTCCGAATCATTTCCTGGCCAGGACCCACACATGAAAGCTGGGTTACTCAGCACCAAGAGCTGCAGAGCTGGGCTGGTTCTGCTGAGCGCTTTCACGCAGCGTTGGCTCTATCAGATCCATGGAAGCTGGAGATGGAGCATTGCACAGATTGCTCAGAAGTGTGAGTTTGACACTGTGCAAACCACTGTGGCCTGTGTGCATGCCGTGGGACTGACACTGCTGCAGTAGCATGGCATCCATTGTGCAACAAGAACCCCTCCAGGTGTTGATGTCCTTGCTAAATCGTCTGTGCTCTTTTAGGCAGTATGCATCAGCCTCTGCTGGCACCAAATGCCCCCTGAGATGAGATGAAGCTCAGCCACAGAGCTGCAAGTTCGTGCAGCTAAAATACAAGAAGCTTGTCCAGTGCATGGATTTCTTTATGGCCAATGAGTTTTAGCAGTTGCTACTGAAGAAAAAATGATATTTTTCTGCTTGTGCAAAATATTACCACATCACTTGCAAAAAGAAAATGCCATCCCTGAAATTAGGAGGGACAAATCCTGCAGGAAGACATCCGTGAGGATCACTGTGCAAAGGACCTCGCTGGAATTAACAGCTGGAGAGCAGCAATGGAAATATTCATGATCCCCAGCCAGTAAAAGGCTCTGCAGCATTAATTAGAGCTGTTGACTGAAAGCAGAGGTTGGCTGAGCTCTGCTCTGATCACAGGGCTGAGTCATGGAGAGCCACGTGCTGCAAGGTTGGGGGAAAGAGAGCGCTGGGCTGCAGGTGGGATTTTCCATGGTGCTGGGTGATGGAGCATTGCATAAATTGCATTTAGTGTGGACCTGTCTGCCTGCTCCTTGTGTGGGCACTGCTTGCAGCCAACAGAGCTCAGTGAGGCAGTGGTTTGCTCTCTCATAGGCATCCCAGGAACGTGGAGATGGATAGAGAAGCCACTGCAGCAGCAAAAGGTGGAAGATGATGTGGTGACAGTTGGACCAGATGATCTCAGTGGCCTTTTCCAACTTCAACCACTCCATGACTCTATGAAAACAGAGAGGATGGAGACGCTCTCAGTTATCCCACTGGAGGCAGAGCCCTGCACACCTGCAGCAGGAGCCTGGCCTTGGGGTGCTCTGCACCTCAGAGAAAGTCTGAGGGCTGTGCAAACCACTTCCTCAAACTCATTGCTGCTCTGCCACCATTGGAAGCAACGAAGACTGCTGCAAAAAATAGACGTGTGCACCGGGTGGTACAGGGGGAAAACATGGGGGAGAGTGGAGAGGGTGCCTTCCATGCCCTGGAGGATGGCACTGTGGGTCCCTGCCCATTGCTCTATCCTCCTTTATCCCTCAGACACAGCCTGAGCTCTCCTTATGGAGCTCTCCACAGCTCTCCTTATGGAGCCACAGCCTTCCAATGCACTTGGGATAATGAGATGGTCCCTTGGAGCAAAGCTGATTCCATGCACAAATGACCCAAAGGGGAGACAGGCTGGGCTCAGATAGACAAATACCTTTGGGTCAGGCAGAAAAAAGCTGCGGCGACTCTACCATGCCATCCATCTATGCTTGCTTGGGGAAGGAGATGGCTGCACACGTTGGGGCTGCAAATGTGCATGCCATTGCCCAGGGGAACAGAGAGCTCTCTGCATGTCAGAAGTCAAAGGAGCTCCCTAAGGGGATGGACTGAAAGGAAGATGGACTGCGAGGTGGAAAGCTGTAGGTGCATAGGAGTTGCCGTCCTCACCGTCCCCCCCAGCCCAGGCCTAGCAGGAGTGCAGTGAGGCACCAGGTCATGCCAAGCCACATGATCTGCGGGGTCGGAGCAGCGACAACAACAGGAACAATCTGTGGGAGAGGAACTTAGGATGAGCCCAACTTCTCTAAAAGTATAAAAAGACCCCGGGGGCCGCAAAGGCACCAACTGCACACCCTCCTCTGCCGCCGCTGCCACCACGCAGCCCCTGACGGTTGGAGCTGGCGTTGTCCTGGCGTTGTGCAATACAGTGGCTGTGCTCTTGGCATCAGCTCACTGCTCGCTTTCTCTGCCAGAAAAGGAAACACAACCGCACCGATGTGCCTTTGCAAGAGAGCAAACGGCTCTGCCCTGCATGGGCTGCGTGCGGGGGGATGCTGGCACGGAAAGGGAGAGCGAGCAAACTGCACCTCAAATCCCATTAGAAAGCAGCAGAGGAGGAAACTGCGAGGAAATTGCAAGGAAATCTGCTTCCTGTAAGAGAGACTCATGCAGCCCAAAGCGGGAGTGGAGCCACTTAATTCAATCTGCTGGCAACCCAAGCAGGTTGTCAGCACCTTGCTGGATGGCCAATTGCTTGCAGCAGGTTGCTCCTGCTGTGCATGCTCTTCTTTTGTAAAGAAATCCCTCCCCAGCCCCAGGTAGTGCAGAAGGAAAGTGACAGCCTGAAAGGAGCACAGCACTGAGCTTTGGAAATGGAGAAGTGCTGTTGCCCTGCTGCTTGGCATGCAGATTGTTCACTCCATTGGCAGCAGGGATGTGGTGCTCAGAGCTCACCCTCAGCTTGGGGCATCCTTCCTCAAGCACAGAGCTGTACCCTTGGCCACTGAGCCTCCAGGTCAGCAGCTCCAATAGGGACCATGCAGCAGCCTGCAATTTAAGGATTTTAGCCTTGACTTCACTCTGGAGAGTAAAATGTTTTGCTGATTGGAGAGAATGGAATAGCGAGGGGAAAAAATTGATGGTAAAATCTGAGGACTCCTGTTCAAACCCCTAGGGAGGGGGAAGGTCACGGGAAGGAACCAGGAGCAGAGATTCCAGGAATTCTGATTTAAAACCAATAGCAATGGGGAAGAAGCAGGCAGAGATGCTGCTTCTGACCTGAAAATACTGCTTGAAGGTGGACATGTCCTATGTAGTGCTGAATGGGAAGGTCCTCGGTGTTCAGGCTGCTCTCCTTCGCGTGTCACCTCCTGATGCTGGGAGATGTCCCAGGGCTGAAAAGGAAAGTGAAAGCCCTCTGTCATGTTTGTTTCCCCTTAGCAATTGCTTGTTCACCTGGAGAGCTTACACAGAGCTATGGACTGGGAAGGTAATCTCATTTCCAGGCAGTGCAGGGATGGGGATACCCATCTTTGCCCCCCCCTGTGCTGCTGCCATGACCCTCCTGCTCCCCATGAGTTGGTCTGGCCCCATCCCAGCTGCTGGAGGTCTCCTGGGGACGTGGGATTTGCCCACAAGCACGAGAAGACATTCATACAGCTACTGGGAGGGGGGTTGTGAAAGGCCAGCACATTTTTTTTTTTCCTCTAACAAATGACCTTTGTCTTTGCTTTTATTTTCATTTTCAGGCTCTGACCTTGCAGAGGTCAGGCGGTTTAAGAATCTTGGCAGGATGAAAAAGAGCAGGATTCATCCTCCTAATTGCTTTATCTCTCTGGCCACCACGTCATCCTGCTTCGGCCAAGGTCAGTAATTTTCCTAAATCATCGTGTCCCAGAATGACACAGGTCAGAGCCCGGAGGACACATGGAGCTCATGCTGAAAGGCGCAGCCTTTGCACAAACACCCATCGCCTGCTCGGCTTTGTCTCTCCATTTGAGAGCCTGTGAAGTTCTTGTTTTGCAGAAAAAGGAAGAATGATTCTGATGTAACAACAGGACTCTGGGAGCTGGAGATTCATGGGGGAAGAATAAGCAAATAGCAAGCAGCTCTGGATAAAGTGGTGAGAAAGCACATGCAGCGAGCTGTCATTGCTTTGCCTCTTGAGCATGGCTGATTGCATGGGGCCATCCCCACCTGGGGCAAGGAGCAGCCCTAAGCACCCATCAGCTAGATGTGCTGCTCTTAATTAACCCTGATTAATTACCAGGTGGGAACACGTCCTCCCCTGTGCACTGAGAGCAGCACAACCAACCTGCAGTTAAACACTGACGAGTTGCCTCCTGACAGTGGATTTCCTGGAATCCTTTCAGCTAAGGTCATCCTTTCGGATGTGCTACAGAGCTGATTTGAACACCCACTGGGAAAGGTTCTTTTTCAGCCTTTTGTTGCCACTAATGGGTCAGCAGGACATATTCCTGTTGTGCACGTGGGCTGGTAGCTCCAGCTGGAGGGCCATGTGGCACTGAGCGTGCCATGCGAAGTGCTGCCCTGGGGGATTGCCTTCCCACTGATTCCTCTCCTTGAATTGCTCCTCGAGCCACGGAAACAGCTCTTAATCCATCTTCTTAATACCTGTGCTTTATTCCTTCCCATTAGTGACTGGATCAGCAGCTCTTTGAAAGTAGAAGTGGCCTTCAAGCGCTTTGCTCTCAGCTCTCACAGGTAAGCATGGAAGTCTGGGTCAAGAATATTGTATGTCCCCCATGCTTCCCCACGATACCTCTGTCTCAGCAGAGCATTTTTCTGTTCATTTGTGCAGTTTCAGCCTGGGAGATTTTCCCCATGGTACTAATTTTTTTCTTCTTGCAACCAGAGCGCATTTGAGAATTCATTTCTGAAACTTCCCTGCTGCTAATTTTACACCAGGGGGCCATCAGAAAGAACGCGAGAGAAATGAAATCTGTTATTTTGGTGGCTGCATCACCCTACAAGGGATGGTGGGCAAAGGGAAACCCACGGACCTCTCCTCTGCTCACCAATACCGAATCTCCTGTCTCAGTTCCAGTAGGTTTGTGTGATGAAGGCTCAACCAGGGCCCAACGTGACATCATTCAACCCTCTTTCAGCAGCGCCACCTCTATTTCTCACTCGGTAAGGGCTCTGCCTTCTAACCAAACACTTCAATGTGATCATGTCTCATTGGCATCTTAAACACAATCAGTATGAGGAAATACATAGGCGTGCTGGGAATAGACACGTTCCCAGGGAGATTATTCATTTTACGGGGCTGCCTTAGGCTAAGATTTGGGACTGGGTGAGGTGGGAGCCCAACTTTACCCTGAGGCAGATTGCTTCAAGCAACCCTTTTCCCCTCCCCCAGTAATTTGCTCCACGTTCTGTCCAAGTCTGGAAATTAAATACAATGAGAACACATCTGTGAATTTTTCTGCTAGTTGTGAAGGTGCATGATAAGTACTGATGGGTGGATTGGGATGTATGCACTGGTTGGGGACAGGTGCAGAGTTTGGGGATCTGATGGGACCGCACTGATCGGGAATCAAAGCTTCCTTGAGTTCATCTCGCTTGAAAAGGACAGGCAATTGCAGATCCTGCCTCAGGTCAGAACAAAAGCCAGAAAGGATGCTCAGGGTCAGAGTAGGAAAGTGGTTTCCTTCATGGCTCGTTAGTTATCTGTTTCATCTACCTGTTCTTGAGGGCAGGGTAGGACAGTTCTCTCACTGCCGAGCAAAGATTGGCATGGGCTGTGTGGTTGTATCTGGAAAAACCAGATCCAGACATCTTCAGTCTGGGGTTTGGGTTGGCATCTAGTGATGCTCTATGTCACAGAATCAGAATTGTTCCAGTTGGACTAGATGACCTTTATAGGTCCCTTCCAACTCCTCTGCATTGAACGTGGACATCTACATCTCGATCTGGGTGCTCGGATCCCAGTGTCAGCCCACAGTGTGAATTTGCAGGTGACCCTGCCCCTCACAGCTGGGATCAACTTGTGTCAACAAATACAACGGGGGGGGTGTGAGCCATGTTCAACCTTGGAATTGCTCCCACGACCATTCCCATCAGCAGCTGTGGTGCTTTCTTGAACCCCAATTAATTGGTTATCCCCACCATAGGTACTCAAGATGCCCAACAGTTCCTCCACCGTCACACGCTGTATCTCAAGGCGTTATGGCACTCCATTTTTGAGCCAAGAGGTTTTGACGCCACAGGAGATGTCACCTCCTGCCTGGTGAGCTTTTTCCCCTTTCCTGGCCCTTTGGTGTGCCAACAGAGCATGGCATGGGACAGCCTGCCCCACAACGCACCCACCACATCTCCGTGCGGTCCATGTTTGACTCTGATTATTTTTTAAATTTTTTTTTTTTTTTTTTGGAGAGGCCAGATTTTGACCATAAAAGGGAAGGATGGAATGTTGGGCGACAGCCCCGATTGGCTGAGCACCTTCTCGTGATGGTTTCGGGGGAAATAACCAGGTCGGAGTCATTTTCCTCTCCCCTCCCGTCCCGAGTCAAGAATGAAAACAATGCGACCAAACCGTGTGGTTCACCATTGAAACCAAGGCAGGACTTTTTGTGTCTGTGCCTCCTACTGTTCTTGGTTCCACCTGCATGAAACCGAGCCCTCGCTTCTGTGTGTCCCATCCAACATCTCTGTGGCCACCGTTGGTTGATGCTATCTTGGAGTTGAACGGGAGTGATTCGGTGGCCACGTTGGCCAGGAACCCACAACTGCCTCCTGCCAACCTGACAGCCTTCTGCTGGGAGAACCCAAGAACCTCCTTCTTGTGGTTGCGTATCCTATATCCAAAACCTGGCAGAACAAAGTGCCTTTGTGCTTGGACACCCCTCCCACCCAGCTGCGTTGTGGCTGCCCTCATTAGATCATTTCTGCGGCTAAAATAGGACTTCACTCTCGTGACTCATTTGCCTAAAATGTGCCACCAGCACTGACTTACAACCTTTAATAAAAATGATAAAGAAGCTGAGAGAGTTTCCTGGAAACCTTGTCAGCCTTGAGTTGGGAGCAGATGTTGGCAGCAAGCAAAGTATTTTTAAGCTCTATAAAGGCATTTTTCCTGTTTAATGATTACCCTGAGAAATCTCAAGGCTAAATCAGAGTGTTTGTGATCAGCTTCACCCTGCTGGGAAAGCCGCACCCAGAGAAATTCTCCTCTCCTCACCTTCACCCAGTGAGAACAAGTTGGTGATGTGGGTAACAATGGCCCTGAAGCCAGAAGCTGCACCCAGTCCTCACCAACTTCTTCCTGTTTGCCCTCCATTTGCGGCAGCTCCGGTGCCAGTCCTAGCAGGCGCTGAGCAAGCCCTGGTTAAGAAGAAATTCTTTAATAGCTGCATTCTCAAGGCTTTGAGAATAGTCTTTTTCCTGCAGAAACTCTTCTCAGCCTCCTGCCTGCAGGAATCCCTTTTGCAAGGGAAAATGTTCTCAGTGCTGGTTGTTGAGGCTCATTGAATGAGTTGTTGAGGCTCATTGAAGCCTCTTCGGTACTCAGTGCAAATCTTCTCCCCTGTTGCTCCTCCACATCAGCATTCTCCCTCTTTCTGGGCCAGCACTTTGCAGATAAGCTCCAGAGACCTTTTACCATCACCCACCTTTCCATCAGGCCACTCGCTCTGATCCCACCCCAGGGGTGCCATTTCTCTCCCATGACAGCAGTGCCTTGCATCACTTCACCACCTGCTGCAATTCCTCTTGTTGGTGCTACCACAGCTGTTTCTTCAGCAGCGACCGCAGCGACGAGCACTGAGACCTATCGCAGCATCACTGCTTGTCCCCACAAAACCAGAGGGGAACCAAAGCATCTTACTCATTGGTATTGGAGCAGTGTACCCCATCACCTCCCTCCTGCTCCTGGGCAGTGGTTTGGGAGAGGAGGAAGAGGTGGCTGTGCTCATTTTGGGGCAGAGAGCTTGTTCCTGGTGCCATTCTCCACCATCGTGGGTTATCTGCAATGCTTGGCTTTGGGGTTTTGAATAGCCAAAGCCTGGAAGGAGGCTTTTTTGCAAGATAAGGATGATGGTGGCACTGGGAGGGTTGTTATCTGTGTGGTTCAGGGTGATGAAGCAGCTCTGAAAGCTGCAGCAGGAGCACTGGTAGGACCAACACAACCAACAGTTTATGCAGTGGTTTGCTGCTGGTTTTGCTACACAGATTTGAGTCATCGGGTCCTTGGGTCTGAGCTGTGCTGCTGCTGGAAGCACAGCCTACGTCCTCTGGGCACTGTGGATGTAGGCTTTTCCTCATAATATCCCATGGGTAGAGCTGTAGTGATGTCCCCACTGTGAACACAGAGGAGAGGGGCTGCATCTGGAGCTCCCATTGCTCCTGCCTGGGGACCCCCAGGATGCTGTGAGCCCTGATCCCGTGCAGGGTGCAAATGGGAAATACTGAGTGGGAGAAAAGCAGGAGATTTATGGGTAACATCGACCTCGCACAAAGCATGGCACCCCATCTCAAAGGGCTGTTTTGCCCTGCTAGGGTGGGGACATTGCCTCAGGCACAGCGATAGAGCCCAGCAACCAGCAGATGAGCATTGGGAAAAAAATAATACGATAATAATAATAATTAAAACCCAAGAGCTGTAAGTAGATGACAGCTCAGCTGGGCCCTGTTCCTTATTTGCATAGCTGGGCTCTATCTGTATGAGGTGCCTGGCTACCAGATGTTAGCACATTTGCATGTAGGGTGAAGGGAGGGGATGTGGCAGTCCCAGGGGTGTCACCGTTGGATGGAGATTGCCACCCAGTGGCTGTGCTCAGTGCTACCTTCAGCCCTGTGAGCACCCAAAAATACAGTATCGCTGCTGCAGGCACGAATCTGGTGCTTTGCTTTCCCTCTGCAATCTGGGTGCAGGGCTCAGAGCTACAGCTGTATTTTTGTATTGACATCACTATTCAAGAATTGCTCTTAGTGCTTGCAGCAGAATTGTTTTTACCCATACAGCAAGTTCCTCACCCTTATTTCCACTAATTAAGTGAGTCTCACCTTCATATAAACACCTCCCCAGCAGCTGGTGGTGGCCCCTTTCAACTCAGCTGCTGTTAATGAAGCTAATTAGGTGCAGGGTGCTTTTGTTGCAGCATTGGCTGCTGCCTTTGTGGCTGTGTGCTTTGTAGGTGACGTGTCCTGGGGGTTGTGTTTGGTAAAGGGATGGACTGCTTGGTTGTTCCTTTTTCCTGTTGCTGGAGCTATTAGGGCAGCACTGTCCTATGGGTGTTACTTGTGAAGCATCTCTTGAAAATGCTCTGAGCCTGCCAGCAGGCTTTCTGTAAAGCTTCCTAGTGAGCAGAAATGAAAGCTGAGGGAAGATGACAAGGTGATCTCTTCAGGTGGAGTATTATTTCTTGCATGATATTTGGGAAGGCCACACCAGTCCTGGTGAAGAAATCTCTCTGTTAGCTGTGTTCCCAAGATATAAGGAGCATCCTACAAAATCTCAGCCTCTCTCTTGCAGGATCACCCAGTGCTCTTGCAAGGGGAACGTTGCTGGTTGTTGCAACCTGGCTCTGGGGTTGCTTTTGCTTTGTGCAAATTGCTCTGTAGCATAGAATCATAGAATGGCCTGGGTTGAAAAGGACCACAATGATCATCTAGTTTCAATCCCCCCTGCTATGTGCAGGGTTGCCAAGCACCAGACCAGGCTGCCCAGAGCCAGGATATGGCCCAATCTGTCTTTGCAGGACAGCATTCGTGGGAACTGCTCAGCCGTGGCTGAACTTTCTCTTGCTGCAAAACTTCTTTCCTTTGTGTCAGCATTTAGTTTACACTTTGCTCATCTGGGAGGGGGGAGAAAAAAAAAAATAGAAAAAAAAACTGTCTCCAAACCATTTCCTCTTTCTGTGAGAGGTGGTGCTGAACCAGAACATAAACACAGCTCGCTGCATTCAATGAGACTCTGCTCCAGCTCCTTTGGGCTGCGTTTTGGGGGGTAGAATTGGTATTTTTGCTCTGTGATGGTTTGGGCAAGTGACGCTTGCTCTAAGTGCTGTGAGCTGGAGCAGCAGTGTGGAAGGTGGGAAGCTGGAATAAGGTGTGTGCAGTGCATAGAAAGGAGGTAGATCCCAGCACTGCATCCATCCCTAGGGGTGGATGAAGTGTGGGGGCAGCTCTGCTGGCACGGCTGGGTGAACTGGGACCAAACTGCATCGCTGCATGCAGCCATGAATCAACCTCAGCAAATGTTCTTACCTCCCTCTGTGCCAAAGCAAAGGTGCAGAGATGGGGGTGTTCTGCAAAGGGCTCTGTGGCAGCAGTGTCTACAACATACCAGAAACTGCATGCTGACAGAAGCCAATTTCCCTTTTTCTGATGGGTTTTACTCCAAAAACCCCTCTCTAAGTCCTCATCTGTGCATTTTGGGGTGGGAAGGCAAGGGGCTGCATGCAGCTAGGGAGCAAACCTGCTTGGGGCCACCTGCTTGAGGCTCTTCAGGAGCAAACCACCTGCTTTGAGATCCCAAACTGAGCTGAACCCTCATTTGCAGAGAAAAATCACTTAGCAGCTGGGAGGCCTGAAACCTGAATCCCCTTTGAATTTCCTGAGCTGTTTGTATGAAGCTGTGCTGGTAACAGATGGATGTTTAGACACAGTGATTCAGGTGAATGTGGCATTAAAATGCCTGGGGAGCCAGAAAGCCTGCTTCTATGGAAGTTTCTTGACAGGATTAAATCTTATTTCCCCACTTGCTGCTGGTGGTTAGCAATGCTGGATGCTTAGGATGCTCAGCACACAGGAGGGGATGCGCTTTGGCAGCTCCAAGTTCGCAGCAGGGGAAGGATTGCTGTGCTGGGATTTCTGCCCAGAGCTCTGCTTTGGGTGCAGGTAAATGGAGGTCAGGGCTGTGACCTCCCTCAAGGCTGTGCACATTCAGCCCTTTCTGCACCGAGTGGGAGTGCAATGAGCCCCTCCAGACTGCAGCTGAGCCGGGGTTACTGGGCACAGCTGAGCAAAAATGTCACACCAAGAGCTCCAGAGAAAGCAGAAATTGAGCTTTTTTTCCCCCCTAAATTAGCCCAGTGAAGGCACTGCGGGGTTTCAAAATGTAATCTCTTCTCAAACTTCCTTAAAAATTTGACTGCATCCTTCATTAAGCTTTCTTTCCCTAAGGCTGAGGGGGGAGGGCAACCACCTCCCAGTGCTGATCTTTGCAAGTAACTGCTTTTGTTTCAGATGATTTCAGAAAGCTTCCGAACAAAACAAAAAACATCCCTTAGACTTCAGGTACGAGGACTAAGAAATTGCTTTTGGAACAGATCAGCAGGTCTTTGTGCCCTATCCCTCATATCCACCCTATTTATAATCATTAAATGGCTCCTTCAGTGGTGTCACCTGAGAAGGATTTTTCAAAGTGCTTCAATATGGAAACGATACAGACTTAAAGGGTGCCTGGCTTTGTCATTCAGAGCTGTTACATTCTGCTGATCTCACCGTTGGCACATGCTGAGATGGAGGGAATTAACCTGGGAGGGGGATTTGGGGAGGCAAAAGCAACCGAGCACAGGAACCCAAATGGAGCTGCAGCAAGCCTAGCGCTGGGGAGGCTCAGATTGGGACTGGTACGAGGGAAATGCCTTTGTATGGAGAAGATGGAGCGTTTCCGTGCTGCTCTGAGATCCTCATCTGGCTTCTGTTGGAGGCTGCCTCCCCCTAGCGAGTGCGAGCAGAACCCGCAGGCAGCTGCTGTGCCTTCAGCTCTGTGCTGCAAGAGCTGCAGGTGCTGTGCAAGGCTATGGATGCAGTGCTGTGCTTGCATCTCGGTGCTGTGCATGGTGTGGGTGTAATGCTGTGCATGCACAGGTGTTGAGCTGCATGCATCTTGGTGCTGTGCAGGGACATCAGGTGTTGTGCTGCATGCATCTCAGGTGCTGTGCTTGCACCTTGAGCATTCTGCTTGCATTTTGGGTGCTATGCACTCCCTGGATAGCTCCTCTTCCTTGTGTGCTGTGCACATCACAGCTGTTAGTTTAATCAGAGCGTCTGAGCTGAGGGTGCAGCAACTGCTTGCTGTGCTCTGTTACATAGGGAAGAGTAGCAATGCCCAGGACAGCAGTGCAGACTGTTCACGTCCTTGCAAGAGGTCTGCAAATACAGAGGTAAGTGAGCAGCATGAATTTATGGTGAGTTAGTTCTCTGCATCGAGTGGCTGCTGTGTTTTCCATCCCATCCCATGTCCCCCAGGCAGGATTTGCTGTGCAGTTGGTTATTTGTTTGCTGTTAAGGGCATGCTGTCATCCAACAAGCTGTATGATTTCACTGCATCCTCGAGGGCTCGCCTGCAGCCCTAGCTCCTCCAGGCTGCATGAACAATCAGTGCAGGCAGAACAAAGCTGCACCACCACCCAAGGGTGCTCCGTGCACATCTGAAGGGAAATTTATTTCCCCAGCAGCAAGGATTGCAGTTCATGCTTTTTGCTGGCAGGGGCAACAAAGGCCGCTGGAGGTTTCATAAGAAGATGCTCTTTTTTTTTGTGCCTGGGGAGGTGGATTTGTGCCTATCTGAGAGGCACGGCAGCTGCATTGGGCCCCTGAGGAGCAAGGGAATAAGAGAGGATGCATAGGCAAGAGAGCTGATGAATGGCATCAGACTGCAGTGGCTGTTCTGATCTCATATAGGGAATGAGCAGGGTGCACTGCACCAAACGCCAAAATAAATGAGCTGAATGTGTTGTAGAAATGGAGCTTACAGATGCCAAACAGCAGTGTTGCAGAGTGTGCTTTGGCTAATTCGGCTGGTTGCTGTGAAAATCAATGTTGTGGGGCAATAAAAGCCACAAGGCAGCTTTGCTTGTGTCAGGATTGTAGAGTAAGAAGGGCTCTCCATGCTCCTTACAATGCGGATCTGTTTCTGTTGTGCTTCTGCCCTGCTTGCTACAGGCCCGGTGTCAAGCAGAACTCCCAGCATAGCAGCAATAAACCCACTGCACCCATGTCCTTCCCACCACGCATCCTAGGGCTGCTTTCTTTCCCACCTCTCCTGGGCTAATGGGATCAGCCACCAGCCAAGGCTTTCACTTCAAAGCCTGCTTGTCCCCCCCCGTCCCCCCCCCCCCCCCCCTTGTTTTGCTTTGCTCTACTGCTGAATTTCCTCCCTCCTTGAAGATACGTATCTCCCCTTGCCCTTATACAGCACCTATTACCCTGCTACCTACGTGTCACACTCCTGTGACCCCCACTAAATCTCCCTGGGATGGAGAGCTCTGCAGGGCCGATAGTGACAGTCCCACAGGTGCCATATAACAGTGAGGGGGCTGTTTCCACCAAAGGCTCCCTGACACACAGCAGAGCCCATACATCAGCTGGGGGCTTTGATTCAGATAGCAATCTGTGGGGGGATCACCCTGATTAACAGCCAGGGCTGGAGTTTATGGCTCTGGTTTCCCCCTGATGATTGCATTTTGGCATCTGAGGGAACAGCAGCAGCAGCAGCAGCGCAGGGTGATGGTGTGCTGCAGGAGATCCACTGCTGGGAGGAAATGAGGGGTGCAGGGGGGTTTTTTCTATCTTCTTCCCATCAGAAAAATAGCAATAGTTTTATTCAAAATGGTTAGGGAAACCCATTTGATCTAAAATTAAAGATAGGGCAAATAGAAGAAAATGGTTTATAAAAACTGCTTTGGGTATGCAGTATTCCTGCTTTTCTCTGCTTTTTCCAGTATCTGTTCCTGTGCTTTGTCCATAGGGCAGAAGTAACATAGGGGATAGGGAGAAGAATTTGAATGCTTTATGGGGAAATGCAGCACAAAGGTGCAAGCATGTACTGTGCTATGCTGTATGGAGGTTTGGTGTGGGTATAACTGCATCTACTGAAGGATTCACTGGAAGGAGCATCCCTTTCTAATGCTTTCCAGAGCAGCAAAAGGGGCTGTTGTGCATTTAACCCAGACCCCTCTCCATGCATTTAGTGCTCAGTTGCACTTTGATTTACTTGCTTCCTTCCCATTGAGAACCTCTGAGCATCACTGCAGTCGTTGCCAAACTTTCAGGGCTCAGAGCTGCACCTGCATTGCGTGGGGAGCACCTCCGGGTATGGGAATGAGCATCTGCAGATCCCACTGCAGAGCTGCTTTGCTCATCCCTTCGAGCATCACCAAACCCTCCTCCTCCGAGTGGTAGCTAACCGTGTTCCCAAACACTATCTGCTGTTACTGCGTTAATTACAGTAATCTAATGGGAAACATAAACAGGAAGACGGAGGGGGAGATAAGGGGCGCGAGGCAGGGTGAGAAGCTCCCTCTGGTGCAAGGAATGGGGTTCAGAGGAAAGTTCACTTCCCAGCTCGCGGCTGGCGGCCGCTCAAACGCGTTAATGAGGGCGGGCCGATAGCCATAGGGGCAGCGTCCTCGTTCCCTTCCCCTCTTGGTGACAGCCGCATTCCTCAGCCTGAAATTCAGCTGCGGAGGGATAACGCCTTTGCTGCATGAAGGAGCTGCTGTGCTGTCCAAGAGCCGTATTGTAATTACTATTATATAATTACTATTTTTTACCCATGTTTAAATCCCATCCAAGCTGAGCTGCTTTGCTCTGAAGCCCTCTGATCTTCTTCCGATTCCACCTCTTGAGTCAGGTGCATGAGGAGGAAAGGAAGAGAGTGAAATTTCTGTTTATACCACCTCCTTTGGCATCAAAGCAGCGAGTGGGGAACATTCAGGTTGCCAAAGCCATTTATTTGTTTTCATTCAATTCAGTTTCCACAACACTCAACACCTTCCATCGCACTCCCTACTCCATCTCAATGCTGAATGGTCATTGAATGTAGCATTCAATATCTGGCTTGTCTAGTCTAATCTACTCTACTCTAGCCTTCTACTCTACTCTAGCCTTCTACTTTAGTCTTCTACTCTACTCTTCTTATGATTTTACTCCTTTCTCCCACTCCTCTCTTCCACTCTACTTTCTTCATGGTTCTATTATTCTATTACTCCACTCTACAGATGCCACAAACCCAAAACAAAGTATCACCATCCTGTGCCCTCATGGGGTGGAAATCACCTCTCCCTGTCAATCTTGCCTTGGTTTTTGCAACCCTGGATATGCAGGAGCTGGATGCATGGGTGGTGTTGGGTGGAAGCTTTCTGTGCATGGACCAGCCCCATCTGCTTTGGGTGCCTTCAGCCAGTGGTAATTTTTTGGAGGTTGCACACCAGGCTGGTTATGGAAAGGCCCCCTCTTTCTATGGAGCAAAACCTCTTCTGAGTGGCCAGGCAGAAGGGAGACTTGCTCCAGCATAGATCTTGCTTTCATACAAGAATTTTGGAAAGGGAAAAAGAAAGGACAGAGTGGGATTTGTGAACCAGTGTGGTTTAGAGGCATGGGGCTGTGTTTGACAGCCTGGACCTGCACCAAAATGTTTCTATGCTCTTAAAAAGAAGCACATCTGCACATGCACAAACACACATATAGATGTGTGTACACCTACATAACCTGGTACTGTGTGGATAGGTATGGCTATTTTTTTTTTTTTTAACCTCTCCAGAAGTGCCCTGGTAACTGCAGCATCAGAGCACATGGCTGAAAGCGGAGCCTGGGAGGTAGATGCAGAGGTTGGAAATTGTTGGAAAGAGACCTTGTGCTCTGTGGGCAGTGAGCCCTGCTTGGAGGGGAAAGCCCCTTCCTTGGGGACCTACCCTGACATCCCTCAGAGACTCGGAGCTGTGTCCTCAGTTGGTTTCTGAGTGTTCTGTTGGGGGTGGATTATAGTTCAGCGACTTTGAGGGGGAAAATTACTTTGCTCCAACCAAGATAAATTATGATTTTTATTTCCAGCCTGCTCTGTGAGCAGGTTTTGTTTCTCTTTCACAGCAAGCCTTTGTGTTTCCACTTGGAAAGGGAGGAAAAAGTCACTCTGATGCTCTTGGCAAACAGTTTCCCTCTTCCTGCCCTGCTCGAGCCTGACTGCATTGCAGAAATTCTGCTCATCTCTTGTCAAAGTCTACATCAAGTGGGTTTTAGGGCTTTTGAAGCTGTTGGAAGTGAGAGCGCAGCCCTCTCCCCTCCTTTTGTGCAAGCCCACAGTGTCTCTCCTGCCAAGCCTGTTGCTTTGACTTCATCAGCTTTTATATCGGTGCAATTGAGAGCATAGCGTGTCTCTGAACCCCTTTGAACTCCCTTGTCGAGAGCACAAGGGAAGCATGTAAACCCAGCTATTAAAAGGCCTCTCTCCTAAAGCTGCTCCATTTAAAAATACATCTGGAACAATAAAAGCATCGCTGGTGCCAGCGCTGGGCTGAGGTCCGGCCGGCGCTCGGCTCACAGCTGCCCTGTTTGCCTTGCTTTCAAGTCCTCTTCTTTATAACGAGAGAAAAGCAACGCGTCTGCTGGTCTGCTCTGAAATGCCCGCATCCCACAAGGTGGATTTGTGAATGGTTCTCGGTCATTATGCACCTCGGGGCTGTAATTTTTTTTTTCTTTTTTTTTTTTTCCACGCCGGTTCGGGGAGGAAGTTTGCAGGATGTTATCAGCATCCTGTTTCTGTGACCTGCTGAGCTATTGCATGTAAATATGTCTCCCCTCCACCACACCCCAGTGTCAACCTTTTGGCTCCTGTCTGCTGGCCGTGTTCTGCAAGATTAATGTGTTTTTCAACCACGGTGGTAGGAGGGATGGATTTTTGCCCTGTGTTTTGCATGTGCAGAGGAACCGTGCCGTGTTTTCACCAGTGCTCGTGCTGTTGGCCATTATCCATCCAATTCCGTTGCTGGAGTGAGCCTGGCGGCACAATTTTCCATTGGAAATGGCTTTGCTGCAATTGAATCCTTTGCAGGAAATGCCATCATATCGTTGAAAAATGTTGAGAGAAGAATATGAGAGAGACCCGCTCGAGCCTTCTTGTTGCATACTGGTGTTCATGTAATTCTATAATCACACAGTACCTCTAATATTAGCGTGATATTTCAGTCACCCTGGAACAAAACATTCCAATGGTTCAGAATATGTATATATTTAGGCATTCTTGTTCCAGGGGGAAGAAGAGATGAAAGAGAAATGCCAACTGCTCAGACTGCCTCAGGGTGAAAACCAAACTCAGGAACGTTTCTTGGAAGACGATTTTTGCTCTTTCCTCATCCCAAGCTCCAAACCGTTCCTCTCATTGCTGATCTGGGAGCAGGGTTGGCCTTACAGGGCTGGTTTTCCTGCAGGGGCACCCTGAGGATGTGCAGCACCTGGGTAGATGTCTACAAAATCATGAACAGCCTGGAAAGGGTGGGAGTCAAGCACCCCATCTCTTTCAGTGCAAAAACAACCAGGAAGAGGTGGCTGGTTCCAATTGCGTGAGTTCAGCTGGGGTGCCCTTGGTTCACCTTTGGGAACACATGTCCAGGGACACTGCTGTAATTACAATATTGGTCACTGGTGCATGGAAACCTCATTTGTCCCAGCAAGCCATTGGGCTAAGGACAGCTGAAGGCTAGGGCTATATTAGGTATATGATTGTCCTGATGATAGCTTTGTAGAAGACAATGTTGGCCTTTATGTCCTAATCCTGATCTAATGAGTGGCAATCCCAACTAGGGTTGGAATTAGGTGATCTATAAGGTCCCTTCCAACCCATGTGAGTCTATGAATCAATGATCCAGTCCAGCTTCTGACCTGATTTTGTGCTTCTATGTGCTGGACTCTCCCACCTCATGCTTCCAGATGGCAGAGTTTCAAGCAATTGAGTGGATGTCACCACTGGAACGTTGGCTGCTTGGTAGCACCTCATCTCATTGTGCTCCTGGGGCTGTGTCCGTGTGTCCTGCTGCTGCTCAGCCCAGACTTCCCAGTGAGATCCCCGTGTCCTCGGCCCGCTCCCAGCCTTCCAGCTCGACTCTTCTCCCCCAGCTGCTGTCTGCTCATTGAGAAATTACTCCCCAAGGCTGCTTGGGAATACAAACGAGCATGCAACAGAAACAATAAATTACACCGACTGTCGCGGGTCCTGCCAGGAGATGCAATAGCTGAGCCTGTTTCAAATGGTATTAATTCAACACGCTGACAGAGAAGCTGCTGGAGTTATTGTTATCACGGTGTCTTGATGGGGCTGTCACCTCTGTGCCAGCTGTCAGAGTAACACGGTGCATTTAAGGATACTTCCTGGGGAGGGATTTGTTCGTCCCTCCTTTCCCAGAGATTCGTAATCCTGAGGATATAAAACTGGTGGGGATGGGAGGGAGTCAGCCCTGAAAATCCAGCTCGTGACATCCTCGTGGGACACAACCTGCAGGGAGTGATGGCCTTTGGCATGGCAACGCAGCGCCTTGCTGCTTTGACACTGCAACTTCTTCTGCTTGTCCACGCTCAGCGTGAGCTGACAGAGGTCCTCAGGTGCTGCAGGCATCTACAAGAGCTGAAGGCTTAAGGATGAGGAGAAGGACTGCAGGCACTCTTAGACCTTGGAGAAGCCAATGCTGATGTTTCTCGCCCTGAATCTTCACATGCCAGCTGGATGCCCCAAGGAGATGGCATTGTTTTTGCAGGGTCCTACACAGCACGATGATGTTCACCGTAGGGACAAAAAGGAATGGCTGCTGGTGCAAGGTCCTGTGTGAGCTGGCCCCCTACCAGGGCACTACAGGGAAAGGAGACTTCCAGACCTATTTCTGCTGTGTGGCCTCGTTATCATCAGCTGGATGACTAAGCTTCTGTGTTGTCCCATCCTCGTCCCCAGGGCTCTGTCTGAACCCAGTGCCACCTCCTCACAGGGTCATGGCCGTGCTGCCAGTAACGTCAGCTGTCCTTTGCATCCTGCACCTGGGGGCTGGTAAATCTGTAGGCAAACATTATTCCTTCCTGAAAAGTCTGCCTTTGTGGGGAGAATATAAAAGCTGCAGGGTTTTATTATCTTTCTCCTTATTGTCTTTTTTATTGCTTACTGGAGTCACCCAGGAGAGCAATCTCCATCCCACACCATGGCCCTGCCAGACTTCCTCTGCTGCTTCTGTGACCTAAGAAATGCAAGGCAATGCCTTCCCCTGCATGCAGCATTAATGTGAAGGGCCCTCCTTACAGCCCCGAGCTGCAGAAGTTTTCTTGGTGTTGTCTCAGGCTTTTTGTGGGCACCGTCCTATCTACTTGCAAGCTTGCATCCCAGAAGACATTCTCCTGCAATGGGAAGGCTTCCATCCCACAGATGCCCATGTATGGGCTGAAAGGTTTGTCTGCACGAGGAGACAGAGCTGCCCTTTACCCATTCGTTAGCACCGATCTGCTCCTTGATGGCTCTGGTTCTTATGGAAGTCAGAGCTGGAGCGGAAGAGGCAGGAGCAACATGTTCATATCCTTTAAGGAGAAGGTGTAAGCAAGACATTGCTGCTGAGGTCAGCATGAGGTTCCAAGGACTCCTCTCTGCCCTTATCTCACTGAAGTATGCAGTGCTTTCCTGGGAAGTCAGGAGGGGAACAAAGAATATGCATGAACAGACAGGCACGGGAAGAGGCAGGGGAAATGCCTTGCTTTGGCCTCCTGGTGGCAAATCCTGCTCCAGATTGCTGCTACAGAACCATCAAGGCAGGCCTGGGTGCTATTGCAACGGCTGTGGTGTGGTATTTTCCTTCTCTGCCTTTGCCAACGTCTCCATAGTCAGTGGGGTCTTGAATAGAGTGGGAAAAGGGGCTTGGTCTTGCATTAGGGAACTTGTGACATGGGAGTGATATCCTCTGCATCCATAGTGTGATTTCTCTGTGATAACCCAGGCTTGGCTTGGATGTATTTTGGGGGTTTTCTGCTTGGAAGGTGAAGAAATACTCATGAACGTTGTAATGGAAAAAGTCACAGCAATTTTCTCCTTATATCCATATGTTCCTGACTCTCCATTTTTGCTCCCCCTTCCAAGAAAATGGGTGATTTTTCAGTCTAAAAAACAAGAAGGGCAGCTTGTAAGGCACCAAGCCCATTGACTTCTCAGCAGACGCCAATCCAACCAGCCTTTACTTCAATGCCTGGGCTCTGCGTGCATGGCAAGTTTAGGAATTACATTTCCCACGTCCGACCTTCCTCTCCCAACCACGAGCTTCCTTTCCTATGCATTTCCACGGTATGATATAAAGTCACTAATAGCACACTCACACATCTGTTTCTGTGGGTGGAGCTGGTCCAAAAACGAGCACTGCTTCATTTTATCAGAGCATTTAATGTTGTCTTTTCTTTTTTGAGAAACACTCTGTAGCCAAAAAATAATTCATCAGGCTGCTGTTCCTCGGCTTCAAAGCATGGGGGCGTTGGGATAACTTCTTCGAAATCTCGCAGAACTCTGCTAAAACCAAAACCCACTCTCACAGAGCACCCAACTCAACCCGCTTCCCAGCACTGCAGCGCTTTGCAGCCGTTTGTTGGGTTGGAGGCTCGTGTTGCAGTCACGTTTTGTGCCGTTGCGGCAAAGCCTTCCCTCCTTTGACGTCCGACGACATTCCCATCGTACTTCCAAGGTCACCATTTGGGCTGACTCACCCAGGACCAAGTGGGGGATTTCCAGAAGGAAAAAAAACGCCCTGTGAATATTTATTTTTTTCTGCATTTCCCCCCCCCCCCTCGTCCCCATCTGCGCACGCATGTGTGAGCGCTGAAAACTGATTCTGCACATCCTGGCTGAGATATTCCAGGTTCCATTGCCTGGAAAGGGTGAGAGGAGGTTCAGTTTCATCCTGGAGCTGTGTGGTGTCTTCTTGTATTTGGGCAAAGGACAAGAGGAGCCTCAATTGCCGTGCAGTTTAATGGCGTTTCGAAAGACCGACGCCATAATTTTGCCCTGCCACATGAGTGCTGAAGCTGAGACTTGGGGAAAACAGTGGGTGAAGTATCTGCTCCAGGCTCTGAGCAGGGACTTGGTGTAGGCACAAAGGGATTCTCCATTAAACCTGATTTATTTGGCTGTGCTTGTCTCCAGAAGCATCTGAGGTGGCATCCCATGAGCACGCTGTGCTGCCATGGCTGGTTATGACCATATCCCAGCTTAGAATCACAGAATGGTTCAGCTTTTAAAAGACCACTCAGATGCCCAAGCCCAACCCCAACTTAACCAACCATGCCCACTAACCACGTCCTTCAGTGCCACAGCTCCGTGGTTCTTGAATACCTCAATGGAGGCTTTGCACATCTTTTCCCTAAAACATGGAGAAGTTATTTGACATCAGAAAAAAAAAAAAACCCAACAAAAAAACCCCTACAAATCCAAATTTTTCTCCCCAAACCTCAGCACTGCATTTTCCTGAAGCGCAGCATCACCCTGCGGGTACAAAAGACCTTCTCCACCATCCCAATCCTCACCAAAGCAGGGACACCACTTGGAAGACATCCAAGGCTATGCAGCCTGACCAATGCCCCTTCGTTGCTGGAGGGAGCTGACGGAGCATTAACAGGGGACAGGAAAAAAACATTCAGCTGTGGCATTTGTTGGTTGCGTGCAGCCGCAGGCAGGAACTGTTTCCTCTGTTTGCAGGCTTGTAGGGAAAGGAGAGCTCAACGGAGTTGCTAAATTAGAATGAACTGAAAAATATTGCTGTGAACAACAGAATGTTTGGCCTTTCTTTTTTTGTGTTTTTGTTTTTTTTTTTTTTTTTTTTTTTTTTAAAGCAAAAACACAAAACCTTGGAGTGATTTACATGGGAAAAGGGGAGCCGGAAACAATTTTAGAGGCTGTTTTCCAAAATTGATGAATAACAGAAGATACAATGGTTAAAGCAAATGGCCCAAATTTCCTGCTCTTTTAAGCAGCTGAATGGATACTAAAAACAAGGGTGCCCTGTTTTTCTCCTCGTGGAGCTGGCAGAGGTTTTCCCTGGGTTATTTTGGGTCCCCAAGGCAGAGCTGGCGGCCCAGCAGAGCGGGTGCTGCTCCGCATCGCAGCAGCTGCTGGGGCAGACAGGATGAGTGGGACTTCCAGAGGTGGGGAATAGCGGCGTCATTTTGAATCATTTCTGGTGAATAATGCTGCAGTTATGAGTCACAAGGAGGGATCCTAAGCTTCCTTTTGGATATTTTTTTTTTTGGACATTTCTGTGGGTAGCGATTTGATTTCTCCTGTGCCTGAGCCTTGCTTTCCTGCAGACCAGGCTACGTTTCCCTTCTAAATCTCATCCTATTGGATAAAGATGTAAGGTTTTCTCTAACCAGACACAGCTTGGAAGTGTTTTCTTCTCCTTGCAAAGATTTCTGTTGTTTCTGGAAAACATTCTTGTTGTGCTTTGTGAAAAAACAACAAACCTTGGATGTGATCCCTGCAAAGCCGTTGTCTTCATTGCCTTTAGCCAAGGTCCAGCAGTTGCAGCACTTGTCTGAGATACCACGGATGGCCTTGTGGGTAATCTCTTCTCAAGGCCAGAGTAACCTATGGAATCTCCAAACAACCTCTTTGCTATGACCTCTTGCAGCCTGTCTGCTCCACGTGCACTGAAGAATGAAGGACAGAAAAGATTTTAGGTGATTAAATAGACAAAAATACAGCTTTGCAAGCAAGGGAAACAGTTGTGCTGGTCAGGTCAGAAACATATCTTGAGTATAAAGAGAATCATAGAATCAGGAAGGTTGCAAAGGGTCATGTAGTTCAGCCTTCAACCTGTCACCAGCATAGAGAAAAGAAAGCAAAGGAAGGGATGGAAACTTCATTTCTCACTGCGAGGTTCACTGTATAGATATGGGACCTTGTGTTTGGAGTTTTTAGCTAGGGCATAAAGGCATAAATTTAGGTGAGTTTTGAAGGCATGTCTAGTGAAAATGCGAAGTCACAGCTTGAAGCAGTGATTGAGGACCTCGTGGGAAGGCAGGGCCAGCCCAGGGGAGCTCAGGTGTGTGCAATGAACCTGAATGATGGAAGGGCTGGAGCCAGGATCCATCCCTTCCCAGCCCTCATTTAAGGGTTGGCAGGGAAGATGAGGGTATCTTGCTGGATATCTCTGTGTACCTGGGGCCTTCTGAAGGTAAGCAGCTTCTTTCCTTTATTTCTATGCCCCTGGCAGTTATGTTTGAGTGACTCCTGCTTGCTGCAGTTTGGGATCTTGCTGTTCTGCTGTCGTTATTGCCTTTTCTATTGAATTACAGCATTGTAGATGCTATGCAATTAGGAAATACTCTTCTTGGTTGGAGAAGGCCCTATCTAGGCATCACTGGGAATTGGTGACTAACCTAGCCCTGTGGCTACACCAACGCTGGCTGATGTCAGATGTGGGAGAATAGAATAGTACACTTCAGAGAGATCCTCCAGGATCGTCACAGGTACAGCATCACTGAGTGCAGTAGAAAGACAAAGCAGGAATCTGCTCTGCTTTCAGGGTTTCTTGTCGTGGATCATTTCCTCTCAGTGGCTGTTTTTCTGCTTCCAAATCAGTTTATGAAGGGGAATTTGAGGAGCCCCTTGCGCTCTGCTGAGCTGCTCACTCCCACCCTATTAGGTGTATGCACTCGTGTCTGTGGGCTCCTGTGTCGTGCTGACTTCTCCAGCTTACTTCAGGCTTTGAACACACTGGAGACAATCAACTGCTTTCCCTGTTTGCTTCTCCCATCCCTCCGACATCTTTTTTCTCCTAGAATTCTGGGAACTCTACCAGGCAGTTGCACACACTTAATCAAATAAAAGTAACCACAGATGGCAGGTTGAGTTGCTAATTGCTCCCACACAGTTATCTTATGTTTCACTGCTGGGCCATATGCTCACTCCTCCCCAAACACCTCCTCTTCCTCAAGCTTCTGAATTGGACAGACCATATATTAAAAGCATCATTGCAAAGCCACAATTACAAAATATCCCTCTCTTGGGTTGTTTCCCATGTTAACCGAGGCCTGATAAATCACGCTGTGTATTTATGGACTCCCTAAGCAAATTGTCATTCAAAATGCCACTTCTGGCTTTCAAGCCCAAATGAATTACCGCGCTTGCGATACACACCTCTTCCTTAACAACACATTCAGATGTCAGGATGCTGAGAAGCACTTTCCTCTCAAAGGCTCATTCAGGCCTCAGAGGAAAAAGATTTCGAACTGCTTGGGTAGTTTTTAACCAATTCTTTCCCAGGGGTTGAGACATTCTGCAGAGCCATCACCTCGGTAGGTTTGTAGCTCAGTGTGAAAAGAAGGAAGGTCTTCATGCTATAGGTTGCATGTAGATGCTGAGCTTGTGTGAAGACCTATGGAAGTCACCTGAATTATGAAGTGAATGAGCTTTGAGGAACTTCTATCTCCTCCTTACATTCACCATCCCAAACACTCAGGGGGTGCCAGAAGGACATTCATGTTGCCAACACTATTAGCGATGATGCTGAGATGAACTGGGGATCAGTGTTGTGAGGGGAAGAAGATGAATCCTAAGGTGAAAACAAATGCATCCTGGACAGGGGTGGAGAAGAGCAATGAGAGCATTTTGCCAAGCTCACCAGTAGTGCAAGGTTTGCTCTGCTGGAGTCTCAGATTTACATGGATGTGCAATGGCATCACCGTGAGATGTAGGCTGGGGACTTTGGAGGAAGTTCTGGTTGGATATTAGGAAAAACTTCTACTCAGAATGGTCAGGTACTGGCACTGGCAGTCTAGAAATGTTAGTTGTGTCACCATCCCTGGAGGTGTTCAAAGGACATAGAACTGTGGCACTGAGCAGCATGGTTATTAGGCATGGCGGGGATGGGTTGGGTTTGGACTTGATCCTCTTAGATGTCTTTTCCAATCTTAATGATTCTGTGGTTCTATGATTTTTTTGGACCGTGGCTGTAGGTTTCTGATTTATGTTAAGCTGTTGTAGGACGTGGACTGAAGCTTGACATGCGAAAATCTGTGTCAGATCTGGGTTTATGACGAACACTGATGTCTGGAAGCAAGTAAGAATCTTGATTTGTATGAGTCCCCAGGGAGGATGTCTGTGACACGGGGCTGATGCTGCCCTTAGCAGCAGAACGCACTGTGCTGAAACACGCGGTCCTAACGATCCTATATGTCCCCTTAATGTCATCTGCAGAGCCCAGCGAAGGCGTGGGGTTGCACAGACAGAGCCCTTTGTTCTGAAGGCTGACAAGCACATGGAGACCAGCTCTGACCTCAAGCTCAGGATGCCCGAGGGTTTCACGAGCACCCAAGGACAAAGGCTGGCAAGCGATGAAAGGGCTCCTGCTCTCATTTACTGCACCGGTGTCCACAGAACTACGTTAGTGAGGATGGAGGCTGCTGTCATCAGTGAGGTGGGCACGGCACTCCTGACGTGGTGGGGTTCTCATCCAGCGTTGGATGAGGGTTGGTGGCATTGATGGAGCTCTGCAACTTCGAGTATTTATGTTTTTTTTTGTGCAGAGCTGTGCACGATGCACAATATTTCAGTTGTGCATAGTGAGTTTGTACCAAGGGAGAATGGTAATCTGGTAAACAGGGTTTGGTGTGAGAGCCTGCTGGGAAGGGGAAGGCAGCGTGCTGAGGAAGCCCCCATCGTAAGCATTTTTCCTGCCCTGGGATGACCAACGTACATCCTGAGAAAAGGGTGCTTGCATTGTGCGGCTGGCCGCTCTGCCCATCCTGCCAGGAACAATGGGGCTGCTCTTAAAAAAAAGAAAAGGCATTTGTAGGGTTGTGGGAGAGAAGAGCAGGGAGCACTGGGGAGGATGGGGCGAGCTAGATGGGAGATGATGCAGGAGAAGCAGTGATGTGCCTCGGTGTAGCCCATGTTCTGCATGTCCCAGCTTTGTCCACCAGAAACGTGGAATGGAGGTGATGAGTTGAATCCAACCTTCTGGGGTTGTTGTCAAGCTTTCCCACTGGTGCTGGAGATGCTGCTGGGGCTCTCTGTGGGGTGCCAGGTGGCAATAACCAAGATATTGAGGGCAGAGGTTGTATCTTGGTTAAGCATCTCTTCCTAGCTGAATTCTCATTGTTGCCTGTCCTTTATGTGCTTAAGTGCCTTTTCTTTCTGTTTCTGCAGCTGGGTTGAGATGTTTTGGGGGCAGTTCCTCTGGGAGCAGCCAAATTTTCCATTGCTGGATGCTTTTTGGGAAGCATCTTTTTCTTCTTTTTGGGAGCCCAAGAGGGTCCGGATTGGGAAACTAAAGGCAAAAGGCAGGATCTTGAGTTTTAGATTTTTCAAATAGACTCAATTAGGTACAAATTAATGTCATGACCCCTTTGTCATGCCTCAGCTCAGCCTGGCTGGGTGAATGCTACTCATGTACTCATGGGGTCAGGGATGCTGGAGGGGGAGAGCTCCAAGGAGCCCTTTGCCCAGGGTCTTAATTATTTGGGATTCTCTAAATCCCGCCAGAGTTGACAGGGAGAATTTGAAAGGATATTGCCAAATTGTGCTGTCGTCATCAATTAGTCTTTATAGCTGGGGCTGGCATTCCTGACTTCCTGCAGTTCCCAGGAGCCTGAGGACTTAATGTCTCCCTTAGCTGTTGTGGTGGGGCTCATTAGCCCTGGTTGGGGCTAGGAGCCTGGCTTTCCCTCATTGGGGTTCAGAGTGCTGGAATTAGCCCTAGAACTGCTGCCTGGAGATGGTCCATGGACAAGTGAGCATTTCAGGAAGGCTTAGGAGTGAGCATACCCCAAAGTGCATGGTAAGCTTCATAGGGAAAAACGGAGCTGTAAGCACGGGGCAAGGAAAGTAACCTGCTTGGGAGCACCCACCAGCCCTAATGCTCCATCACCGAATTTACTTCACAACCCTGTATTCATTGCCTAGCACCATATCTCTGAGGCAGACAAGCAGGTTGATTGCAGGATTCTATTATAATTCTTTTGCCTTGCAACACTGTTGGTTTTCAGTGCTCAATTTCCTGTTTTTTGAAGGGCTGAGTTCTTAGGAAGAAGTCCCAGTTTCATTGAAGATAGTGGCAAAACTCCCACAGACTTCCAGCAGCCAAAGCTGCCTCCCCAGAGTGCTGTTTTTCTCCAAGGTGATGAGCAGCCACAACTCAGATTGACACTAATGGGAGCTGGGAGTCCCTGGCAGCTTCATAAAGTCAATAAACCGGCACCTAAAGCAGAGGTGTTTCATCCTTCCAATTTTTTTAATAATTGTGGTTCCAGCCTGATGGACACAAGCCTGGGAGATGATGGAGTTTTGATTCTGCCTGGCTGGAAGGAAATTTGTATTTGGTGCAGGATAATGAATCAGGCAGATGCTGTCTAAGTTCATTTTCAGCATTTCAGAGGCTGCTAGTTTCATGTTGTTAAATCAGATGGCTGTTTTGCTTTGCAAAGCTGGTGTCTTGCCTTCCACCACCCCACCCCCCCAGCAGTACAAATTGCTGCAAACTCAGCGTGTTCCCATAGGCCTCAGCTTGGAAAGCAGGTGATGCCATGGATTCAAGCTGAGAGTGGGTGTGAGTAACAACCTGACACGGCAGCTCGGCTCCCAACCTGCACCAGCAAAGAGTGAGAGCTTCTGCATGAGTTTTGTCTCTGCTGGGAGACAGGTCGTGGTTTGAGAGAGATTTTCCAGACTCTGTTAAACTGCTTTCCAAGTGCATGGCGTGTTTCCTCCAGGCAACCGTAATGGGCTGCACCGAATAGCTGATGGTTTGAGATCAGTTCAGTATGGATGGGTTTAAGGCTGGTTCATTTCCAGGCAGCTGCACGTTGTTGCAGTCTGATATGGTGTCACAAGAGCTACTTTTTCTGCTCTTCTGGATCACAATAACCCCTTTAATTCCAGAGCAAGTCCTCCCTCTTCAGCATCCAAAAGAGTGCTCCGAGCACCGCCCCTCTGCAATTTCCCTTTCCCTCTTAACTTTGACCTGTAACATGCTGAAAGTTGTTACTGAGAACTACCTTGATCAGAAATGACATTACTGAAATGTGCTCAGCCAGATCCCACAAGACCCCAACCATGGTAAAGATTCCCAGAGCCAACAGTTTGAGTTATGGATCAACGCTGTCCTGGAACAGAGTGCAAGGAGCCGACCGCTATGAGGTAGCAGCTATTAAGTTTTGTTTGCTTTCCTTCAGAGTGGCTGTAATTTTTTTTTATTTTATTTTTTTTTTTAAAGAGTTTGTTCTCTTAACCCAGCTGGTGCCCCGGGCACTGTTTGCACACAGCAGCTCCTCACTGCAAGGAGAATATGGATGCAAGGAGCAGAGGATGCTCGCATTGCTGCAGTGCAAAAATTGAGTGCCTCAACTTGGCAGTGTTTTCAAAGTTGCTTTCTTTTTTTCTTTCCTTTTTGCCTTGAAATCTTGCTTATTCCTGGGAGCTGCTTTCTTCAGCCTTTTCCAGTCTGGGTGCCATATTCGCAGGCTCCATTAGAGGGAAATCCTTGACCCAGAAGGTTACAATGGTCCTCTGACTACTTGAATCTCTCTCCCATCCAACTGAGGAACATCTGTGTATATTGAATCTTACAAGAGTTAACTTCTGGGAAGCCTGGAGCCTGCAAATTGAAACCACTTCAATGGGTTCTGCCTGAGACTTTTATTTACCCCGAACTCCTGTGCAGAAATTGAGGTCCAAACTGCTCCTTCTGCAGCCAGTGAGAGTAGCAGATAGAGAATCCAAGCCTGAGCTTGTGCTCAACCTGAACTCCTCCAGCATGCATGAGTTGGCAGGGAATGAGCTGCTCTCCGTTTCTGGTCTTCCAGCTCTGGAATTCTTTTCGATCTCAGAGATAAGGAAAAAAAAAAATCTCCTGAACAGATGCGTCATGCCTGCTTTATTTTCCATTAAAACCAGAGGAGATGTTTAACTCTGTCCTATCGGGGTGCGTGCATGAATGAGCTGTGCTTCTTGGAGGCCAAATCCACCCCTTTAGCAGAGATATATGGAGACTTTGGAGGATCCACCCCCCCAAAAACACTATCAGCTGTGGAAAAGCCATTCATTAGCAACCAGTAACAGTTCTTCTTTTCTTTTCTCAGAAGAACAGGCAGTGCTATCTAAATAAGCTGCTTCCTGAGTTGTTTCTCAAAGTTACTGTTGGAGCTGAAGGCCAATTCTCCTCCCCCACGAGCGCAGCAGAAACAGAATTCTTGAAGAGGAAAAGCTGATCTGCCATCCAGCAGACTGCGCTGCTCTTTTGGAGCTCTTCCCATCTCTGCAGCCCCCAGGTCAATGTGTTCCCTGCTTGCTTTTCAACCCTCATCTCCCACAAAAAGGGCCCTTTTGGGACAGGCTGCCCGGGGAGGTGGTGGGGTCGTTATCCCTGGTTGAGATTGGGCTTGGAAATCTAAGAGGTCTCTTCCAACCTGAACGATTCTATCCGTGATTCTGCGATTTCCTCTTGGGAGCATCAGTGCCCTAACACTCAGGGCTTATTTCTCCCCTGTGCTCTGTGTTTGGCCAAACCCAGCCCTGATATCCCATCTAACCCCCTTCAGCTTCCTCTTGTTGACTTCCCATGACCTCCTGCATCAACTCAGCCTTCCTCCTCCCCTCCAGCATTCTCAGCAACCCTACCGCCCTCACCTCCTTCTCCTGCTGTCTTCAGCCATGAGAAGCTTCATCCCTTTGAGCTGTGCCCTCTGCTGTGTGTTACCAGCACTTACTGACACTGTAAAGCTCAGGAAGGCTTCCCTGCCCTCACCAGTGCACTTCAGGAGGTGTTTGGGACAACATGTCAAAGCAGGAGGGACTCCCCAAGGAGAGGGCAGCCATAAGGACATGAGTATGTGTTTCTGCACTGCCTTCCAGGCAAGACCTGAAGCTAGGATGTTAATTTTTAAGCGCTGTTAATGACTGTGCTGGCCTCCAAATGGTTGAATTCCAATGAGAATGCGTAGTTCTGGCCTTTCCTAAATGCCACCTATGAGCTCAGCTGGCCGTTGCAGCCCCTCCTGCCTTCCTGTCCAGCTGCTGTCCCATCCCAGCAGCTTTCTGCTGCTCTGAGCTGTCAGGATGGCATTCCCAACCTCTGCTATTTCATATTTCTAATGCAGTTAAGTTTTAAAGACTTGCAGAAGAGACTCAGAGTGCTAATTGTGTTCTCACTGGGTAGGACATGATAGGAAATAGCCACGTTTGGCAGCTAGCACATTTATTCAGCTTTTGCTACAGAGCATCAAACGGATCCAAGACACAAGTCCAAGCAGGAGAGGAATAGAATGTATTAGGTAAACCTCTGGACCACCAAGTGGAGAGGATTTAGTGTGTATAATAAGCTGCCTGTGTATCATTTATCACGGCTCTGCAGTGATTGCCTGGGGGTGATGATGGACACCATAAGTTTTAAGAAATATAATGACGTGTCATGTAACAGACCGCAGGTGTCTGTGCAGGGAGCTGAGAGGAAATCAACCTGACAGCCCTGAAAACCCATCCTATGCAGGCATCTGCAGCAGCCCAGCATGCACGGAGCATCCCCTGCTCCATCCCCACCCCCTTGGCAGGGCTCTGCTGAAAGGCCTCTTTTTCCTTTCCCCCCTCCCCACTCCCAATGATCCCACCTCCTCCACAGCTGCTGTTTTCCTTTGGAAATGGGAACAGCTTGGGTGCATCTCTCTGGATTATTTGCTGGTTCTGTGCTTGCCTGGCTGGATGTGGTCTTTAGGGTGTCTTCAAGGGATTGGACCCTCATTGTCCCCTTGCAAGAAGCCTGCATTTCCCTTAAAGATCTCCATCAGCCCAAACTGGGGGGAACCATCCCCATGGAGATGAGCATTCCAGCAGAGCCCCCTCTGTCCCACCTCTTGCTTATTGGAGAGCCCCTGACCTCCCCTGACAGGTTTCTCCATTGTCTGCCTGACCTCACCATTATAAAGCATTTCCTACTATTTAGCCCTGTGTTTTTCTTTCTTAATTTTAAGCCATTAGTGCTCGTTCTTCCCAAAATTTACTACTGAAAACGAGCCTGCCTCCTCCCTTCCTTTCAGCTGACAGATGGCTGCAGAGTGACCCTCTAGGATTTATATCTCCAGTGGTGAAGCTGTGCTGCTGTCCTATCTTAATCCCCTCAAGGCCATAGGAAAATAAAGCCGTTGTCTTTAAATCTGAATCTTTCACAACTCCTGTCTCCAAGCAGCGCCTCGCTGGGGTTCAGCTCTATTTGCTTTCACAGCTTCATTGTAGAAACTCCAGGAATGAGCTTTCAAAGATGCCCAATTTTTCATGAGGGCTTTTAGAAGCTTGTTATAGAGCCTCATTCATTCATCTCCTTCGTTTTTCTTATATTTATTATATTGCCTATGATACAAGTTACATTCACTTCCTAGTCTGACAGAGGGAGAAAGTTTCTCTTCCTTTAACTTACAGCAGTCTTATTTTGTTGGTTGTTTTTTTTTTTTTTGTCTATTGTTTTGTTTTATTTTTTTGTTTTTTTGGCTTGGTAATCTCATTTGGATTTGCCAGTTGAATTTTAGAAATTCAAAATTCATCATTCATTCGATGTGGTGTTTAATAGGACTAATGCTCTTTTCTTCTGCTGATCTGGAATATTAAAATGATGTGATATGAAACTTCCTAGAGAGACAACTTCCTAGACCTGAATTTCAATGTGTCCTTTTTTTTGGATGATGGAACCCCTTGGTGAATAACTCCTCTCAGCTGCACCTGATGGCTCCCAACCAAGGAGATTACTGCATGCACTCACCTGGCTGGGTTTTTTTTGCCTTAACATCTAAATCTATGCTGCAAAGCCCCATGCGTTTTTCTGTGCTTCAGAAGGGGCACTGATGGCTCACTCCTTTGGTCATAGCACAAGATGAAATAGTTGCTGCATGGAGCAGCTTGGTTGCCACCACGGGAGGCATGGTTTCCACCATCGTTCCCAGCCAAAATGCAGCACCTTGGTCCTGTCATGCCTCAAGGAATGCACGAAGACCCTGTTTGAATGGGAGGTGTTGGAGGTGTTTGTACATGATGGACCCAACTGAGTCAGCACTGTCTTTTTGGATATTGGGGTGGGAAAAATCATCCCTTGTGCTCAGTAATCTGCAATAAGGGGAGTACTCCTCTGTTCTGACCACGGATGAAGAGCTAACAGTAGAAGATAGGCTTAAACGTTGGAGAAAATGTGCGTGGATGGGTGTTTGGTGTGATTTTGGCATGAGTGGCTGCTTCCTCAGGCTCCGTCCTTCCTGCAGAGCTTCTCCCTTCTAGGGTTGTTCCAACCTGCCACCCCCAAGAGGTGTTTCCTCTCCTGTGTCACTTGTGAGGAGTGACCAGGGAGAAGGAGATAGGCTTTGAAAAGAGCCAAGGATGAACAGGCTACTTGGGAGGCTGGAAATCAGGGCGTTGGGTCTGGTCACAAAACGCACAATATTTTCTCTTAAATGTAGATGCTAAGGATTTAATGGAAAGAAAGGTCAGGCTTTGACCTGACCGTTGAGCAGAGTGACAGGGATGGCTCCTCCGTGTCCTCGGTGAGGTTTTGTTAGTCTGAAGTTCAGTCCCGGCGTCGGGTGATGCATTTTCCAGGGAAGCTAATGGATGTGCTTGCACTGCGCCGGAGTGGTTGGCGGGGGTGGGAGTGGTGACTCTCTCGTGAGAGACAAATGACTTCCTCTTGACAAGCAGCTATGTTTTAACTCAGAAAATGATGGATGAGACCCAAGTAAAGACTTGCACAGGCAAACTAACGTGCAAGCGTCGCGTTGTCAGGGATCCAAAACCAAAACAAATTAAAAGCCCAAAACCGCAATGGAAAAAAATGAAACCTCGCCACGATGATGGGCAGGAATCTAAAGTGGGCCATGGAGAAACGCTTGGGGTCCAGCAGAATGCATCACCCACCACCCAAGATGGATTCCTCTCCTGAAGAGCCCCACTCCCATTAAACCAAAGACTTCCTGTGGCATGGGGAATGCAGCCTTATCCTTCCGCCCCACTGAGGTCCCTCCCAGGCCATTGTTTGGATTTTCCTTGGCATCCCTCAGCAGAACTTGGCCACCACGTTTTGCCAAATGTTTCCTTCACATTTTTCTTCTGTGCTTACCTTTACAAAAGAAAAAAAAAAATCTTTCATTGTTATTTCTTCTTTTTCAAATGTATGTGTAAATAGTTGGTAAGCACTGAGCGTGGTGGCTGCACCCAAGTTCCTGTTGTTCCTTTGGGCACTCGTGTATCTTATCGTTACATCTGGGAACTCAGATTCGGACTCTAGATTCACTGCCCTGAGTATGGTGCAACTGTGGATGGAAAAGATGGGTTCTGCTCCGAAGAGCTGCAACTAAAGCCCAGAGGTCTCCCATCTGGAGATGCAAAGATGGAAGATGAGGGTAAAGCCCCATTGCCCGGTTGCACAGAGGGCTGGTGGGCCCTTTTCAAGGACTTAGCTAAAGCAAGAGTAATTTTGCACGTGCAGGAAAGAGAATAGCTTCAGAGTCCTTGTTTATTGTCAAGATTTTTATGGCTTTTAATGTTTCATTCAACTTTTCATTACTTCTAACGTCTTTAAGACAACGTCTGAGAAAAAGCCCTGCTTTACTTAGCATGTGGTCCCTCCACTGCATCAAGAATTTGCTTGAACTGAGACCACGTGAGGACATATGAGGGGAGAACACCAAGGGCCATGCAGGACTCTGAGCATCCCGCAGAGGAATGAGGGCAATCAGTGCCTGCAGTTCCCCCATCCCTTCCTCAGCCTTCCTCTCTGCAGCTCCAGATAAACCCTGGATGTTTATAGACCTCAACACAATGGTTCCCACCAGGGCCAGGCGATGCAGGGATACGTAAGCCGCCTGGCTGGCTCTTCTTTGATATTGGAAAGCTTCCACGCTTCAGATCCTGTTGTCAGCTGCAGATCTCCTTATCGTTTCACTACTGAGGATCCAGTGATTTGACCTATTTTTACTGAGGGTTTTATTTATTCCGGCGGTCAAGAGTAAATAAGTACGTTGCCTTCTGTAACAGAGTTCAAGCTCGTTGTGTTGTTTAATCCTGGAAAGCATCTTGCCTGCCTGCTCCAAGTGCAGCGCTGCCTGCTTGCTTCCAGAATTAATTGCTGATCTTATTGATCGCAAGCAGGATGGATGAGACTGCAAGTTCTTTTCCTGCTTGGCTGCTAAGTGTCAGCTTTGCAAGGAAAAGGCAAATTGCAGTGCCGAAGTTGTAGACTTGATTTATGGATGTTAAGAAATTTACAGAGATTTTGTTTTATCGCGTTCGTTCCTCTCTGCTCCTCCTTCAGCTTTTGGCTGAGGGATGGGGAGGCAGCAGAAATCAAACCGCCCCATTGGGGTGAGAAATGGCTCTGTGAGGGCCTGCTGCCAGTGTTGGTCAATGGCTGTGGTTGGGGCTTTCACTGCCCAGAGTGAGGTTTGCATGATGAGCAAGGGAGCACGCAGCTTCTCGTGCATGGGAAACCATCACCCAGGACACCTAACAATAAAGACCACGTTTATTTTAATCACCTGCCAACCCAAGTTTCGGAAAGCTTGGCTCCTTTTGAAAGCTTGTCAGCAGCTTATCTCCCTCCTGCCAATCTGCAGAGTGTGGCTGGGCTGACAGCTCCATGCACAGCTGTCTCCTGTCTGCTGTTATCTGCAGCTGGGTACAGCCAAGCTGCCCAACACGCATCTCACCCACAGCTGCCCTCCCAGCGACCTGCAAGGACCCATGAAATCCACACAGCATCCCCCTGCTGAGCCACCTGTGTGCTCAGCCAGGCTCCTCCCATCTGCATTTCTCTCTGAAAGCCCAGATTAGTCTAAAATTCTGCTGGAGGTACAGCCTGGCCCCTTATCTGCAGCAGCATCCAGCCCCCGAGCTGGGCAGGCTGTACAATGGGCAGTTACTGCTGCTTGCCCACATCCATCACTGCTGAGCTTCAGGGAATGAAGGAGATAAATCTGGTGGGGCAAAGGGTGGGAGGCACCCGAATTCTTCCCTCCTTCTCCATGTGTGTCCATCAGCCTGCTTCCAAGGCAGCCCCTTTCTATCCTGATGGATTCCTCCTTCTAACCTGATGGATTCCTGATGGATTCCTGGTCTTTCTGAGCATCATTTTGAGGTTTTTTTTTTTTCTTTCTGTTTCCCTTGCATAAAGCTCTGTGCAATGCGGAGGTTTGACAGCCAAGCTGGTTTTCAGATCAAGGTGTTCCATGGCAGAAGGCTTCCTTTAGAAATACTTCCAGGCAGACATTAATTCCTGTGGTTTTGAGGGAAGCCGAGTGCACACCATGGGAGGGAACCAGGGCTGTTCCTGGTGCTGCAGGCTCAGGTTGGTTATTGGGAAACATTTCTTCTCCAAAAGAGTGGTAAAGCACACAGGTGTGGGCTGCCCAGAAAGGAGAGAGAATCACTGCCCCTGGGGGTGCTCAAGGAATGTGGATGTGGCATCAAGGGACATGGTCAGTGGGCGCAGCAGGGCGGGTTGGGGTTGGGGATCTTGGAGATCTCTTCCAACCTTAATAATTCCATGCTTCTATGCTTCTATGATTCAGATAGCGATGCTTCTGGCTTGGAAAAGCCAAATTTACTTTGAGCTGGTAGGAAAGGAAGCGGATTTAAAATAGAAGCTGCTAGCCCAACACCAAGCCCAGCAAACCCAGTCTGTGCCAGCATGAGATGCAGTCAGATAAGACACACGTTTTGATTCGGTGGCATAGGAATTCTTGGAGACAATCCTGTGCTGGGACAGCCCCTAAACCTGCTGCAGTGACCACATGTGGGATCTGTGGATCTGCTCCCCAGTGTCACTGCTGGTATAACGGTTGGGGGTGGTGACATCCCATGTCCTCAGCTTGCAGCACCCAGGGCCATGTTAGGCCCAGCACATCGCGCTGGTACTCTCCTCTAGCTGCTAATGTGACCTGCAGATTCTGCATCTTTATCAATAAACAACAGCAGGCAATATTAAAGCCAGCTGAGCTGTGTCACAGGGGTTATCAGGGGACAGACAGTAGTTCCTTCAGCCAGAACAGCAAAGGTCTCCGGGTTAAAAGCCAAGGGTCAGCACCGCCACTGCCTCATGTGGCATGGATTAAATCAGAAATTATCTTGAGTGGCATTACTGCAAACTAGCCAGAGCATTAATCTGGAACCTCGGCTGCTCCAAGCATAAATCACTGCCTGGACGCTGGGCTGGGGGCTGCTGTGCCCCTCCTGCATGCAGCACACAGCTCTGCTCCCAGTCACAGTAAATCCAAGCTGGGAAAGTGAACTGAGATCCAGCACTTGGGGAAAACACAATGTTGGTTGTTACTTTTTTTCCCACCAAATCGTGCTTTTCAATGCACTGTTGGTAACCAAGCTCAGCCCCGCAGCGCTTTGAAAGCCCAGAAAGCTCTCAGCAAGCTCACAGAAATCAAAGCCAGCCTCAATCTCTCTTGGATTCACAGCTCTTCACCTTCACTCAGGAGATTAATCATGGCAGAGACACCCCTGCGTTGTATTTAATCAACGTCTCAAAGTTTGATAACTTAATTTTAACAGCCATGCATGGCAGCACGTCGCTCTGAGCATTTTTGCTCCTCTAAACTTTCACTTGCTCACAGTTCCTACTTTAATTCGTGGCATTGCGGGTGAGGTGATTGCATTTGAGTTGCATATTTCCTGGATAGATGACTGAAACGGACAGGTCTGGTTTAAAAAAGGTTTCATGGAATCATGGAGTTGCTAATGTTGGAAAAGACCACGAAGGTCATCAAGTCAACTCATCACCACCGTGCTCAATAAACTGCCTCTGAATTGATTGCGTCGAGTACAGTTTTGCTCTCTGCTTCCGAGAAACGAGCTGATTTGGGCTTCGTTTGCAGCAGGGATGGAAGCCTGAGCCCTGTGGGATGCAGTATTACATCCCCATGCTGTTTCCAAAGAGCTCCAGATGAGGGCAGCAGAAAGTAAAGCTCTGCCAAAAAGTAAATCTCGGTTAGGTATCTCTGTCTGTCTGTATATACATCCCTTGGAACGAGACGTACGAGCAATTTGCTGGAAAGCTCAGGTGCCTTTCTTAAAAATGAGATAAAAAAAAGTAATTACTGCTTCCTTAAAAGGGGAGGGAAACAAAACAAAACAAAACAGAAAATATCCTGTATTTAAAGTAAAAATGTGATAAAAAGGACGCTCTGGGATGGATGTGCCGTGTGGTGGAGGGTGCTGAAAGGGCACTTGAAGCTCCCTGGGAGCTATCAGGTGCTGTGAGGGTGTAATGAGCCCCAGGGGAAGCAGCTTTCCTCAGCTCCCTGCCTTGCAGTACTTTCCCAACCCTGCTGTGGTTAGGATAAGACCGTGCAAATACAGTGTATTCTCCCCCCCAGGAGGTCTGGGTGCCTGCTCTGGACATGTGCTTTGCTTACCATGTAGATATTGACAAGATCTGAGAGTCTTCCTATTTATTTTTTTTTTTAAATGATTCTGTTGATAACAACACCGAATTTCTGATCCTGAATGCTGAAACAGCCCACCCAGCCCAGTGCATTCGGAGAGCAATGCGTGGCTGTAGGACGTGTGTGCCTGTGATTCTGTGTGACCCTGTGTGCCCCGTGAGCCCATCCAGAGGCAGCACCTCCCCAGGGCCCAAGGTGTCTGGGCGCTGAGCTTGGCCCAAACCCAAAGCAGAAAGTTGGCTATCCCAGCTGAAACCCTCTCTGTTTATTAGAGAGCCTTTGGATGTACTTGATATCTGTATAAATATCCCGTCCCCGCTCTTGGCCACAGCTGAGGAACTCCTTATGTTTCCAACTGCACGTCTGCCTTTGCAAAACCCACCCATCCTCACGTGTTGGGGGTCGGAAAGCTGCTGGGACAGGGATGGCTGGTGGGATCATAGAGTCACGCAATCACTCAGGATGGAAAAGAACCCAAAGACCACCATGTCCAACCCCAACCCATCCCACCATGCCCGTTAACCACATCCCTCAGTGCCACATTTACCTTATTCTTGTACGAAGGTGACTCCCCCACCTCCCTGGGCACTCAGTGCCAATGCATCCTCACTCTTTCAGAGAAGAAATTTTTACCTAATATCCAATCTGAAATCTTCTGGCACAGCCACTGGCACTGCTGGAGGAGATCTGATTGAATTTTAGAGTTCTCTTAGCATGTAGTCACAATCACAGCTTCTGTGATTGAGTCGTTTCTCCCCAAATAAGTAAATTAACTCTAATGCCCTTATTTGCTGTCAACCTTATGAAACATAATAAGAGCCAGATGTCTCTTCCTTAACATGATGTACTGTAGAAGTTCAATAGATTATTTTTTCCAGACTTCATGAAAGTGATCTTGCGTTCTTCTTATTTCCTCTGGCGAATTCGTTGCAGCACCTGTTGAAAGGTTCAAGTGTATTAATAAGGAAAAACCCGGCGCCACTTGGGTGCAAATCTCAGCTGAGAGAGCGCCAACCTCCTCCTCACCATGCAGAGACAGCTAAGGAGGGGGGGATTTCAATTCAGTAAGGTGCAGGATCACAGTGGATGGAGCTCTGAGCACGCGATGGAACTGTGGCTGCCCCTGTTCACTGCAAGGAGCGGGACCAGATGGCCTATAGAGGCCCCTTCCAGCTCAAACAGTTCCATGATTCTGTCCCCAAGAGGAATCACCCAGGATAGTCGCTGTGTCCCCAGGGGTGGAGCAATGGGACTCTGCAGGCAGCCCCATGGTGCAGTCGGTAGGAGCTCGAGCATTTGCTGTTTGTTTGTTCTCGTGGAAATGAAAGGAGCCTGTTCTTCAGCTCTGTCCCTCTGAGTTACAGGACTTGTCCACTGTGTCGTTTTGGTGTCCAATCGAGCCAAATACTGTTTTTAAGGAAATAGTTTTTTTTCCCCCAGCTGGGGTGATAACACAGTCCTGATGTTTGGATGAGGTTTCTAGTGAAGCAGTTTGGGTGTTCATGTCATTTAGTGAGAGTCAGGCCAGTTCCTCATCCAAAATCATAATAAACAGGCAACGCATACCGCATAGCTGCTCTCCTGAGCTCAAGCAACATCCATTCAGGCGCTCTTCTTCAATAACTCATCCATGCATGGCATGCACTGTGGGGTCAGTTGCTTTGCCCGCATCTCCTGGATAATGCTCCAATTCATACGTGCATGGGCATAGCGTGAAATGCAAGGAAATGGGCAGAACAAGGCCACTGATGTTCATGGTTTGGATCTGACAGTGCTTCACGTGGTTACATACCATAGGTGTCGCCAGAAGGTGGGGAGATGCCCCTGTTCTGTGCCACTAACGTGGCATTTTAGGGGTGTTTGGATATGGAGAAGAGCCCAGATTCAGCAGCTGTCTCGAGATCAGCTGGTGCCATAAGACAAAGCCAATCTTACGTCTGCATCGACGTGAATCCTCTTCCTCCTCCTATTGCTCCAAGAGCAGAAACCAGGCTGCTGGTAGGGTTTCAGGCTCCCGATTTGTACAAATCATGTAAAGTCGATGAGTGTGTCAGATGACATTACGGTAAGCCTGGTTTTTCAGCGTGCTGCTATTTCCCTGCAGCCCTAAACTCCAGCGAGCCAACCTCCTAAAGTAGGAAGGAGGGAAAAAAAAAGGAACAAAACAGGACACGACAAGCAGAGCTATCTCAGTGGTACTGCAGAGGCAGTAGGGGTGTAACCCAGTGAAGAAAGACACAGTCCTCCAGCCAGCTGTGCACAACAGCACGAGATGTCAAACCAATTTGTACCGAAACCCCACGCGGGTCCGACGCATCGTCCCCCTCTCCAGGAGCATTAGTGGGAATGGGTTGTTTTAAGCTATGACCCCTTCGCTCGGCACATGCTACTGTCTTACTTGAACCATGCGGAGGTCCATCCATGCCCGTGGCTTTTAAACACAACATTTATTATCCTTAGCCCCCAGATTACGGGGATCCTCCGATGGCCGCGGACAGCCCGGAGCAGGGCTGCGCACACACGACATCTGGTTTTCATGTTCAATCTCATCCCTTTTGCTTCGCCGTGAGGGAAGGCTCAAGTGACAACAGAACAATGCTCGCCCTGCAGACTGACTAATTAGGCTGCATCTGGAGCTAATTAAATGTGGAGTCGCCTGCAAGGAGAGTGCTCTCCTTATCATACCAGCAGCAGGGGCGAGACAGGAGAAAAATCACTGATGATATGGCTCATTTTCTTGCAAGCAATTTAAACGAGGCAACGGAGCGGACAGGCAATTTCCCCTTAGAAGAAATGGGAGCAGGATTGATCCCAGGATGATGGAGCGGCTTTTTGGGGAGCTGGAGATGTTTCAAACAATTAGATGAGGTCACGTTTGAACTGTTGCTTCAGTGCATAATGTATGGACTCAAAGATACCTCTTCGGCGTTAATATCATTTAATATTCCACTTTCTGATACTCGGTGGCACATGTAATTAAAGTGAGCTGACCTTTACCAGATGAAATATGTTCTGATTTCTTTCTTTCTTTCTTTCTTTTAACTATGAAAAGGAGTTTTTATTACTCGATACTCTAATCTTAGCTCTGTACATCCAAAGTGGGGAGAAATATGGTTTCCATTGCTCTATCAGTCACTAATTAGTATGAGGCTGAACATTTTTTAATAGCTGGACAGTTTTATTTTGTGACCTTGGGAAGCAAACTAATTCTGAAGGATGCAGAGAAGCATATGGGTGTAAACACAAAGTATGAGGCCTTATTTTTTATGCCCGTATTGTTCATCATAACACTTGAAATGTTAATAAAGGGAACAACACCCTCCAACTTCTGCAGATAAATTTGTCATGGTTTGGTTCAAGAGCAGTAAATTATTTTCAGATCCATTTTAGCTCTTCTTTTCTGGCCTGGAATCATTTGGCTGTCAGGATGGACAATGGTTTCGATGCAGAGTTTTATCCCATTGAGCTTTCTGAACAGATGTTTTATCTGAGGAGAAGCCATCACCAAGGCACCGTGCACAGCCCCACTTTCCCCAGTCTTGCTGCTGTTACCAAACCCAGGCAATTTTGGTCACTTACGGTGAAATGAGCATAGGATTTGCTGCCAGAGCTCACACAGGATCTAGACCCCAAGGAAATCTCTTTCACTGTACCTCCAAATCTTGCTCTCCATGCTGAACACTTCAGCTGTCGAGCAAAAGGCACAGCAACCACCACACAAATGGGTGATTTGGGGGCTTTCCTTCATATATTACAAGCCTCACTTTAATCTTTCAGTTTTTTTCCTACTACTACAGCGTCATAAACCCAACCAGGAGCCAAGGGAGCAGGAGGTCACAGGCAAGCACAGGAGGCAGGAAATTGCCTTGGAAGCAAAGGAAACATCTTCAGTTCATAAGAGCTGTTCCTAGCAGCATTTATCAGACGGTCTGAGCTGTTGGCGTCTATGAGGGGTGGACAAAGGGGGAAGAGAGATCTTTTGCATCTGCATCTCTAGGCAGCTGAGCATCCAGATGCTCCTAAAGGAGAGCAGATGCTCTGTGGAGCCCCATCACACAGGAATAGAACTGGTGGTCTCCTCTCCTGCGGGTTTCCAGCAGCTTGATGGAAAGGAAAATATTCCTGTGAATATTTGTTCCTCAGAAGTTGTCTGATTTTGCGTGAATTTTAAGATTTTGGGTCCTTGGCTTTTGTCTTGAAGCAGGGATGTGACATATAGGAGTGAAATCACAGAACCCTTCAGCTTGGAAAAGACTTTCCAAATCAACAAGTCAAACTTCAACGCATCCCACCATGCCCATTAACCATTAACCATTGTCCATCAGTGAGAAACTTGCCCTTTTCTTGAACACCTCCAGGGACAGTGACTCCCTCAAGCCCCTGGGCAGCTTCATCCAACACCCCACCACTCCTTCTGAGAAGAAACTTCTCCTAATATCCAAAGTGATGATGACCTGGTTTGTGGCTGCTGTGGTTTAGCCGTCATCTCGTGCAGATTGCTGGCAGCTAAATGGGGAACTCAGGAGGGAGGCCAGTCCCACTGAATTTCTTTTCAATATCAGCGCCATTCACCTTGAAAATTGAAGGATTCTGGCACAATTTGTCATACTGAACACACGAGGAGTTTTGCAAACTCGAGGATCTGACGGCTCAACTTTTAGGCAAAGCGCGTGTGTGTGGGAAAGGTCAGCTTGGGCTTGTCTCTAAATAAACCCAGGAAACCCAAATCAGTCCCTTTTTGTCACATGCTGGCTGGTGAGCTGGCATACTGGGGTGGACGGCTTTTATTTTTTCATTTTAACATACAAATGTTCCCCACTGAAGCATGAACTCAAATATTAGCTTTCCACCTAGCAAGACCAGACAGGAGCAGGGAAAAGCTGTGTCTGTTCCTTATCCTTGATGCAGGGAAACTATTTAAATCTGCTTTTTTTTTTTTTTTTTTTTTTTTTTTTACAGGAGTGTTTACTTTATTTGGGGGGATTCAAGGGGCTAATGAATGCGGGCTTTGGCGAAACCCCCCTCATTGTAATTTTCACAAACTCCACCAAAAACATCCCTTTCTCTGCCTCCCTGTTCAGAAAGAGCCTTTTTCTGCCTGCCCTCCCTCCCCCGTGTTCCTGCATGTTGTGATTTCACTGAGGCTTCCAATGGTCTTCAACAGTTCATTTATGCCGGGAGCCTTCTATAAACTGTACAGCCACGGTCTCCTCGCCCGGCCACCCACCGAATCAGCCTGTCTAAACAGCATCTGTCTACGTCCCAGACACATTGGGATGGAGCGAGGCCAGCTCTCCTTGCTGCCCCCCCTGCCATGTGGGGTGGGAGCGGGGGCAGCCCCGCATCCCCACGCGATGGGAAACTCAACGGTGGGCTCCATCCCTCACTGCCGGCCTTAGTCCTTCCAAATCTCCCCATCGCCAGCGGATGCATTGTGAGTGGCTGGAGCCTATTTAAAGTTAATCCCAAATGCATTACCTAGTGAGCTTGGCTTGGCTTTTTGACTTAAGGTATTGGAGGTTATTACCTCTGGTATGCAGGGGCTGCTCTGAAGAATCTCCCCATTTGGTGACGGGGCAGGGGTGGATGGGGTTTTCCTTGCTCGGGCAATTTGGGCACATTTTTGAAAGATGAAGTCAGAAAGTGTGCATCTCTGGCATAGGAAGCCATCGGCTTTTGTGAGCCACCCGATGATCTCATGAGCTGCGTTCCCATCCGTGTGAAGGCAGTGCATGTGGCAAAATTGCACTGCGAAGGGATTCTTTAGGGTTCAATCCTGAAAAGGTGTCCTGCAGACATACGAAGCTGTCATTATAGGCAGGTGGCATTTTGGGGACAAAAGGCCACATTTCTCATCTGTCACATACAGGAATCACATGACGAAATGCAATTGAGTCTTTGGTGAAGCTGGCACTGGCAGGGCAGCACAACATTTCTTGAATATCACCCAGAAGAGATCTGATTCTTTTTAATGTTCAGTTTAGCTTTCAAGAAAGAATATGAACTTTTGAGCCGATCCCTGCAACACATTTGCCTTTTGCCATCCATCAAATGCCAGCTCCCTCTGAAATAACTCACAACAGTGCTTTCTGTCCTGCTTGGCCTAAGAAAGACAACTAATTAAAAAAAAAATAATAATGAAATGGGAGGGCTGTTGCAAGCAGTGGCTTTGCAAGGGAGACACAAGGATTTTTAAAGACCCATCCTGCCTTCCTCACATCCACCCCATCCATAACCTGCTGTGCTTTCAATGTAACCCCAGTTCCTTCTGCCTAGGTGTGATAATCTCTCTGGTGTGGTCCTTGTGTGTTGGATTATTATAGTGCATGCAGGCTTCCCTGCATATAGCAGCGATGATTTATTGCAAATCTCAGATGCCTACAGAGATGCCTGTTTTACTCTCAGACCTATCTCTAGGTTCAACGTTGAATGGAATTGGTTGTGAAGTGATGCGTGGCTCGAAGAAGAAGAAAAGCACACGATGTGCTCCCCCGTGGTAAAGACACTTCATTGTTCTTGTGCCTCCTTCAAACCCAATTCAGATTAGATTCACTATCATTCATGATTATGTAAAAGAAGTGATAAAACGTGGCTTTTAAAAAAATCATGTTTGTACAAGAATTTGCTGACATATTGCGGAGTGATAACACGGTAGTGAAAATAGCCAGAGCCTGCCTGGCCTGGCGTCTGGAATCAGTAAAAGGAGGCAGTCAGGCATACTGCAAGAGAACTTCTGTTCCCTTTCCAGCACGAAATCGGCACCTTTTATTATTTTTAGTAAGCCGACCTATGCGATTTTCATTGAAAACTTGCCATGTTTCCTGGATCCTGGCTCCAGGCTGTGATCGTTTCACGCCACGGGTGAAGGGGGGAAGTTTCCGAGTGCATAAAAAGGAAGAAATCTCAACATTCTGACAGCAGTGGGCTCACCAATCCAAACCCAGCACTAACGACTGCTGTGGGAGGAATGCAATCGGTGTGTGGAGAGGGAGAGCGGAGATAACGGGAGATAACCAAGTGCCTACAACCCAGTTGAATATAGGCGCCTGGGGAGAAAAGTTGGGAAAGCTCCAGAGCCTTTGGTGGCTTCGAGGAGGCTGAGGCATCCCCATGTCCCAGACCGTGTTTCCCCATCAAGGAAAACTCCCTGAAGCCACTGGTGAATTGTGCTTTATTGGGCATGGGGGTGATGAACTGATGGTTGGACTTGATGATCTTAGGGGTCTTCTCCAACCTTAATGATTCTACTGTGAGGATTTTCAGGGTGTGAGATATGTTCAGCAGTAATCCCTTCTCCTGGAGGGCTGAGACAGTATTTTGCTATTAGAGAGGGATTTCCCTTTGCTTAATTCCACCCCATCACCCTTCATTGAATCCCTTTGTACCACTCTCTGCAATTACTTCCCCTCTGCAGGGTGCTGCCTGTCTATGTATCAGATGGGCAGCTCTGCGTTTGCTTTGTAATGTCTTATTGGGATGCACAGAGACACAGATATTTGGCAATGTCATAGACACAGAGATATTTGACAATGACAGTAGGAAGAAAAGGGAGGGAATGGCTGTGGACGGGTGTTGCATGCGTACATCCTCCATAAAATTCTATTTCTGTAGTTTTATGGCTGATGAGGCGGCGTGTGTCTAAAGCTGGATTCTTTTGTATAAGGTGAAAATGCCACGAAATACCAGGATCCTCTCACATCTGGAGGAATGTCCATGCTGCAGTGGGGCTCTGTAAATATTTATACCTGATGACTTAGCAGCTGGCTATTAAGCGCCCTGCTTGTTCCTGCAGTGCTGTGAGCAAATGGAGATCTGGCATATAGAGGCTGCAGCACGGATTGTTCTCTTGGTCTTAACTTTTGGTCAGAGAATTTACTTGGTGCTGATGATGTCACTGGCGAAGCATCCCTCATTCTCCATCCCATCCGTGCTGACCGAGGGATGCTTGAGGGCCAGAAGGAAAGCGGAGATGGAAAAAAAAGAAGAGCAATCGCGGCTCCAAACAAATGATGTGGATGGTGGTGGCTGCCCTGAATGGCTGCTTTGACCCCTATGCTGTTCCTCCTGTTGTGCTGAGTCACCAAGTGGTGACTCACTGGTGCCGTAGATCTTCTCCCAGTGTTCTTTCCCATTGGGTCCAGGTGGTGGTTGGGCTGACAGAGTGCCAAAGCCCACTGTAATAGAAATGAAGGCTCGGTTGGCTCGAGCTGGGCTGGGGAAGGACACGTTCAGATGGGTAAAGAGATCCTTTCTCAGCACATTTGGGAGCAGAGATGGGTTAAGCATCGCTGTTCTCCATCCCCACAGCGAATCCTTAAGTGGAAGTTGTATAAAAATGCCTTTTTTTTATCATCCCTGCAGCTGGGGAGATCTTTTCACTCCCCTATTTCATGTAACTTAATAGTGCAGCCGTACCTTCGGCTGAATGAAGATTATTTGCAGTGAGAAGGGGACAGAAACCACCCAAAAGCCAAACAAACCGCAAAGTGCTTCATTCCAACCTTCAGAAGAAAGTAGCTGCCCTCCAACCTCTCCCTTTGAAAAGACGTCTCATCATCGAACTCATTTTGAACTAATGAAAAATAAATTTCTCCCTCTGTGCCTGCCAGCAGAACCCTGTGCCTCATTCTACTGGAAATGAAGCAAATAAAAACACATCATTCCTCCAAAGCCAAAGCGTTGGCATTGGCACCACACAGCAAATAGAGTTTGGCAGATGCGGCCGGGAGGATGGAGGTTCTTCTCAAGGTGCAAAGCCATGCCTGTAGAAAAGCTGCCTGGTGAGCCTTTATTTTCCTTATTTGACCACTCAGAAATGTTTCAGGAGACATTTTAGGCTGCTCTCCTCTGCTCTTTTTAGCAGGATGCCCCTTCAAATTATTTGGATCAGCTACAAGATTTATGCTCCCACCGTTGTACCTGCTTTATGTGAATCCCCAAAGCGATGGCCCCATCATAAAATGCTTTGCAGCCCTAAACAGAGCATCCTGGATAGGATGCCCAGGTGGGCTGGGGCTCTGGTAAGGGCTTCCCGGGCTGGGATATCCCCAGGTTTATCTCTTGGACCTTGCAGCTTGGAGAGGAAGCAAATTTATGTAAAACATCACGGCTTGGGTTTTAAACAAAGAGGATGTGCTGCGTTCTGTGCAAGTAGAGTATTTACAGTTATAAGGCAGGATGATCTATGCCCCTTCCAAATAATAAATAAAGGTTGAGTGTTGGGAATAGGATTTGTAAGGCTAAAGCTAATAAAGAAATTGTCTTTATTGAGGAAAATGAAGCAGCCTCGTCCCTGGGATGAAATCCCAAACGAAATTTACTGTTTGCTAAAATGCTGCAGAGTGATTTAAATGTTTTTACAAAACCATTTATATCGTCTGTGCGGAGGATGTGGGTCAGTGGGGCTGTTCCAGGTTTCCTAGAAAACCTAAACGCAGTCCCAATAGTCACAGCTTAGCAAAGCCACACTGATTTCCAGCAAAGCAGAGGGAATTCACATCCCCATAAAACACAGCAACAGTCAGAACAGGAACTGGTGGACTAGCGTGGCATTGCTGGGTTAGAATTCATGTCCCCAGATGTGCCCCATATCTGCCCCAAGGGAAGCAGATGGAAATCTATGAATTTGGAAGAAGTGCAGCAATGAGGGACGCTGATGCTCCAGAGGAATTAGTATCTTCTATTTCAAGAGTGACATTTCTCTTGAAAAGGGGGCAAACCTCAATACCTGCCATACGTCTACATTGCTCTCTAAAGACATCAAAATTGTATTCTTGGTTTTTGGTCTTCCTGCTGCTCTTTCTGTAGAGGAGACCGGGAGTAGATGTGCAAAAATAAATACGGCTTCTGCCTAGAGCTGAATTTTGCCCTCGTTGCCCACTGCAAATTAGCACAACGTGTACAAGTGAGAAAGGAACATGGCAATCTTCCTTCTGCTGATGTTACATTGCACAGCCCCATTGCTAAAAGCATAGTTTAAGCTATTAGCCACCAAGAGAAACCTAATGCCTGTTTTGGAAAGTGTGTTTGCTCTCTAGGATGCCTGGAAAGGCTTATGCACTGCCAGCCTGGTGACCGTGGATGCTCACAGCCCAGCCCTGAAATAGCCAATTTTGGAGGGAGAAATGGGATCAGGTATGGTCAGGGAGAAGCAGCCCCAGTGCCGCAGGGATGCCTTGCAGTCCTGCCCTCTGAATACCTCCTCTGTCAGCCAAGAAACCGATCATGGATACGTCAAAACTGATGTCGCCTGCCAGATCTGTGCAGAATAAAGCCAGGCTTTCAGTGGGAGGACAGGTGGACACAGAGCAGGTTTACCCTTGGCAGTGCCACAAGCTTGCAGTCATGTGGCAAAACACAGTGACATTTGCTGTCATAGCTTGAAGAGACAACTTAAAATCCCCTGGCTGATGCATTTTTTCCTCTTCCTATGGTGCACGCGTTCTCCTCTTGCCCTTCTAATGCAGTTCCTTTTTTTTTTCCCCCACTCTTCTCTTTGAGTGCCTCTCTATAGAACTTCATGTTCCCTGAGTCCTCTTTAGAATCACAGAATCTTTAAGGTTGGAGAAGGCCACTAAGATCATTTCATCCAGCCCCCAACCCGTTCCCACCATGCCCACCAAGCCATGCCCCTCAGCCAAATCCTTGCATTAAGATGTGCTGGCAGGGCCACCAACCATTGCCATTTTCTTGTGAAATCCACAGTGTGTGATATCAGTGCTCCATATGCAGGAAAGCCCAGGGGCTTGGGTCTGGCCGAGAAGGTCCTGTCCTTCGCTGACAAAAAGAGCTCAAGAAAGTGGAGGTGGATCCAGGACATGGATCATGTTCTCAGACCGTGCTTGATACTCCTAAAGGCTCTTTTGTCTTTTTATCATTTCCAACACTTAACATAAATGATCATGCCCCAGTGCTTGAATTTCATGCCTTATGGATACTTTATTAATTCCTAGGCGATTCCTTGCACCATGTTTATAGAACATGGGTGGTTCTTGGGAATTTCAGTGTCCTATGTAATTCTTATGCACTCTGTTGCTGTCCTGCAGGTTCCCATGCTTCCCACCTACCAGGACCAATTTGTGCCTCGTGGAGATGGGTGACCAATCAATTATGCAGGAAAAATTGGGAATTTGCAGAAACGTGGCTCTCTTGCTCATTTTGCATTTGAGATTTCTCAAAACATGGCCAACAGAGGAAAAAGGGGTTTAAAGACTGTGTGGGTTGACAAACCAATAATGGAACCTTATAGGAAGGACAGAGTAGGAATAAAAGATGTTTACAACTACTGAGGGGACCAGAAGGCCAATGATGCCCAGAACATTGCTGCTTCATCCTAGAAGGTCTGATGTCCTGCTGATGTCCTAAAAGGTTCTGCCCAGGAAGTGGTCAATCCTAGGATACGAGTGTTTTAGGTAATTGTTATTTATTATCATATTTTGCAACTAGGAAAAAAAAAAAAAAAAAAAAAAAAGAGTCCAGAGCTTTATCACTTGCTGGAATTGTGCTATTTCCTCCCTTTAAACCTTTGAGCAATAGAGATAAAAAGTGAGTGTTACTTGTGATATTGGGAGAAAGAATGCAATATTCTATCTGTTACTGTCTGAAAGAGCCCCTGTCATCTGGCCTTGCTTTGGCCTTCCCAGCTTTGGGCATGGAGACACGGACATGCATACATTGGCTCCAGAGATGGAGGCCAATCATTTTTTGTGTGAAGCCCTATCACTTGGTGTCCTCCTTCCATTTGGACAGGTTTCCATTAAGTTGCAAAAAAAGTGATCACCATCTGGCACGATGGTTCCTTCCGAATCGCTGCTAAACACGGAAACTCACCCGAAAAAAGACGACATCGAGATGATGCAGATTTCAGATTGGATTTGTTCTGCTGAATTGTTAAAATGCTGAACGTTTCCCCTCTGCCCCTCGAGTGCTAAGGCTGTTCTTCCTTTGGTGAGGCAGTTAAACAGGAGGGAGATAAAAGCAGATCTGTCTTTCACGAGGCCAAGGATGCTGCATGGGAATTGTGGATCACGGCCTGAACCTCTGATTGACCACCTGAGGCAATGAGTCAGCCATGAGAGCACAGGTGAAGGCGATTCACCTGTGCTAGCAGAAGGCGTGGAGCCTGGTTCCATCTCTCCTAGATCCCATTTAAGAGCTGACTACCAGTAGGGCAGGATCTCTTTTGGAGATTGCTCCTCTTGGAGTCTTCTCAGCAAGCCCAGGACCAGGGTAAGCTTCCCATCCGTTCTTCTTTGGTGTGGTAACCCATTTAGCCTAACTTTCCTGTATGTTTCTTAATTATAACATCTGTACATTCATTGATTATGCAGATGTGCAGCCAGCATCCTGCTAGGATGCGCGGATTAAGAGAATACGTGGAACTTCCAAATTTAGAGTGTAGGACTGGCTCCCTGTAAGCAAAGTCTGCTTTTTAAAGCAAGATGTTAGCAAGATAATGCCAGGGAAAGAGAAAATAAGTTTGCATTTTGCGGCTACGTTCTGTTATTTTGCAGCCAACCTTCAAACGGGCTGTTGGTGCAAGTGAACAAACGCTTCCTGTCTGTCCGTCCTCATGGGTGGTCGCGTTTTAAAATGAAATATACAGGCTGACAAATGCCTTTACAAAGGCCAGATTATAAACTGTAAACCTACTGTCAGCTGGGTAGAAAAAAAAAAAATCCAAATGCCTCTTATACCATTTAAAGATTTAGTTTGGCTTCAACACTAAAGCACTTCATCTTGAAGGAGAAAGGAGCTTAGAGTTTATAAATTGTTGTTTGGGCTCTAGTAAGCTCTGGATAAGGGAATCTATCTGCTAGGAAACAAATGACCTTCCCAAAATTTAGGGAGCTCTGGGTATTGTTACAAAGACAAAATGCCTTGGAAAAATGTCCCCAGAATACAAAGGGATTTGAGGCTGCTCTGTTACTCTTAACACACAGTTCATACAGCTGCAAAGGGCAAATCTTACAGTTCCCATCTTTAAAAATGGGTGGAAAAAAAGTTAAACATATCAGGGTAATAAAATATAAGCTGTTTAGATTGATCCCCTCTGTCTAACTTGACTATAGACTTTCTCTTGCACACTGTTGTTGAATCCAGGCTCAGCATCCACATTATCTTGGCCAAAAAAAGCCTCAGAGTAGTCTAAGGTCCTCCCAGTAATGATCATCAAAGGGAAATTTTGCAGCAAACAGAGTGGTTTATGGTAATATGGTTACTGCCTTTCATATTTGGAATGCAAAGGGAGGCACAAACTCCAGAAACAGCAGAAACTAAAGGGTATTGCACACCCTTGCGTCCATTACGTGGAAATCTTGCAGCTCCATTCCTGCAGAGCTCTCATCCTCTGCTCTGCAAATGCCGTTCATAGTCTCTTCATCAAGCTGAGTCTGCAAGAATGCTGTTGCTGTAAGATAGAGCTTGGGTGGACAAACAGAGGTCTGCGCTGAAACAGGGCTGCATTTTTAATCTGGTTGTTGTTGTTGTTGTTGTTGTTGTTTTAATTTTTCATATTTTGCTTTTATTTTGAGGGTTTTGAGATGGACCTGGACCAATATCCTCATTGAGTCGGGTGGGAAATGGGCAGGATGAGCACCACTCCCGTTGGTTATATAGGGAAAGGTTCCCTTTCCATTCCATCCATCTCATGCAGATCTCCCAGGCACCACTTCTCATCCCTTTCCCATTTTTATTACTGGTATCCACACTGGCTAGCACAGCTGTTTGACACTCTTGGGAAATCACTGCGTCCATCTTCTTGAGACGCCCTCCCTGATCATGGGTGCCATCCCTTCACTGTGCCTTTCTGGTTTTAAGAGTTTTTTTCTTTATCTTTAAATATTCATCTCCAATCAATTATTTGAGATGATGCCCCCTTTCCAAAGCTCCCATCAAGTTCAACAGGATGCAAGACAGAAACATGTTCAATTTTCTATGTACGCCACACACTTTAGCCTCAAGTACGTCAGCGCTGAATTCCAGAAGACCTTTGGAAACTATGACTCTTTTGGTGCCCATCAGATTGTTTTAATGCCTAAATGTGATTCATGCTGCAACTTGTGCTGTTGGCCATCCCTTCTATCCTACCCGGAGACCAGATGACAGTTGTGCAGCTGTATAAAATGCTTTTTTTCTTTTTTTTTTCCTGAAGGAACAAAAAAGAAATTACTGGAAAATCTTCATAGCGGATCTCCCTCCGCCCACAGAGTGGTGGGAATAAACATCACAACTTCAGATCTTGGTGAATGCAGATAAATAGAGGCTTAGCTGATAAGTTAACGACATACCAAAACCAGATTGCTTGAAGTCTGAAATAATAAGAAGCCGATGAGCAGAATGCTGGAATCCTGACAAAACACTGCTTTCTGCTTTGAGAGGAGGAAGCCTGGCCTGGTGCTCAGGATGGAAGTGGAGGAAGATGGCATGGGGAGCCCAGAGTGAGCTCCATGCATCTCTCATGTTGGGCTTCCTGGAGGAAAAAGCCTTGCCCTTGCAAGCCATGATGCTTTTAGAGTCACCCTTCAAGCCTCTTCCATCTCCATTTTCTTTTTTCCAGGTATCAATAGAGAATCCAGCTCTCCTGGGTCCATCTCTTTTGTCTTGCCCTTGAAACATCCTTATCCACCAAAGTAAGTCTAAAAAAAGAGCCATTCTTCTGGCACAACTCCATTGTGGACCCACTGGCTCTGCTCTCTTGATTCCCCTGCCGACCTAAGCAATGGCTGCTCCATCATGGATGTGTTCTGGCAATGAAGCATTGAGGCCAGGGCTGTTCTTGGAGGAACTGAGGCTCAGAAAAGTTCAGGAGTGTGCCAAGCTGTGTGGGTTGAATCCAACTCTTCCATGTCTCGGGCAGTGAAAATGAAGGGGGGGGGGGAAGGAAGTGGAAAACTTTGGGATATTCTCCCAAAACACTTCCAAGAAAATCCTTTGGAAATTATTTTTTTCCCACAGCACTCTTGTAGACTGAATTTATGCAAATCCTCTGTGGGTGTGCTCTTCATTCACACATTTTTAAATCAATGTGTGGTTGTGATTGAGATTATTTAAAAAAAAAAAAATACTAATAATCTTCTGCTGAAAACCAATTTTATTCATGTATAGACCATGGAAAGATGAGTGGTGCAGCATTTGTTGAGGAAGGTGCTGGATGCTGAGAACAGGTTGCTCTGGGGTCTGCTTCATTTGTCCCTCTTTGCAGAGAGAGAGAGAGAAGGCTTGATGCTGCTTGGCAATTCACAGGATCGGGCTGCTGAGTAAATGGCAAATTCATTTAGAGATATCTAGTGAATGCACAGAATAAGCTGCCAGCTCTCTTCTTAGAGCCAACAGTTCACTAATTTTAATCACCAGCTGGATATTTTTATGGGGAGTGAAGAGACGGAGGGGTATTATGACAGAACAAGGGAGGTGGGATTAGACTAATCTAACCCAGGCCAAGTGGGCTCTTCCTGCTCAGCCATGTGCAGTGTCATGACTGTGTGATTTAGACTACCGCACGCTCACCAGCACTGATAAGGAGGACAATTATGGGGCACGTAATTGTCTCCTCAACCCTTGGAGCTGGGGAGCGTCTCCAGCTCTGAGTTAGAGCGATTCCCCACGGCGGGGACGTGGGTCCTGATGACTGCTCCCCAGGGCTCTTGTGATGTTGCTCCCCATGGATCCTGTTGTGCGCTCTGCTCTTGGATGGCGCTCGCCCTTGCCTTGTCCCAAGCAAAAACTCAGCAAGACATTTGCTGAGCTCTTTCATCCTGCTGTAGAAATGTGGTGGGTGGCAACTACATTATCACCCTTGGAGAAAGCTTCTCCGTGTTATGTCTCTGGGTCCCTCAAGAGTAGTTTCTCTGGTTAATTGTCATGTTTCCCTGTAACGTCTGGTTCTCTCCATGTCCTTCCTCACCTTCCGCTTACTCATACCCAGCTGAGACTCGTGCCAGACTGTCGCTGCCTAAGTGTGTCCGACTAATCAAGGCAAAAGGCACAGTGCCACCTCTCCCAGCCTTGGTTTTACTGGATACTCCTGGTAGGAAGCATGGGAAGAGCCAAATTTTTCCTTCCCCCCCCCCCCCGTTTTGTTTTTTGTTTTGTTTTTGGAATAACCCTCTGATTGGCACCTAGCAGCTTTTGTTGTTGTTTATTTGTGTAGCTTTTCATCTTAATGAGGATGTACGGAAACAATTACCACATGGTTCATTCACAATATCAACTCAGGCTTTTCCTGTCTGCGCGGTGGCTGGGCTTAGCCACTGAACATTGCAGAAGTTATGCTTTTTGCTCATTATTATTTTGCTTTAAATGCATATTGTACAATAGGGATGGTTTTCCCCAAGAAATAATGTTTGTGTTTTGCACCAGGTGACTGGAAATGCCCCACAGCTTCTCCTCTTTGGCGGCTGAAATTCCAGATTCTTTTAGAAGATGTACTTTTACAGGAGGGCAGAGAGGGGTCAAGATGCACTGACTAATTCAAGATTTCCTCCACTCGTTTCCATAACAAATAATCATTTTTTCTTTATTTAGCTGTGCTCACTGATAGGTTTTCATTTGCATCAAAGCTTTGTTCTGCTCTTGCTTGGGCTGCCTCCAGAGACCAGAGAACATCACAAGCTGCTCCTAGCACATCCACCAAAGACATGGGCCAAAGTCAGAGCTGTGTATTGGCTCCCAACTGGAAACCCTTGTGAGACCGACCCCAGAGAGCTGCGTGGAGAGATGTCTGCGGATATTGAGTGGACATTCCCAGTGGAAATCAGTCCTAAAACTAAAAATGCTGCCGACTTTTATCTGGTTATTTAGAAGGTGATTGGAATTTTGCCCCTTTGGGTTACATCCTTCCATTCGTGCGCACCTCGTCCGAGGCTGATTCAATATTACCATTATTCTCTGAGGGATTTCGTTCCTAGTAACTCAGGAAATGAGCCTTCAAACTCACCTCCAAAAGCTGTGGCTTGCTTTTCTGTGTGAAACCCTGGCACCGCCGCACTGGGGAAGCAATGGGGAATTTGGCAGGCGTTGGCTTTCCGCGCGGCCGTTTGCCCTTTTCCCGTCCCTGCGAAGAGCTGCCCCAGCGGAACAGCGTGATAAGAGGCTGAAAAATGGTGTTGTGCATGGGAGATCTCGGCGGATTTGACAGCTAACTTCCCTGCAGATACTGGTTTGTGCTGGGTGTGCTCCAGCTGGGGACACGGGGGGGCTCGGGTGGGACTTTCCAGGGGACTGAGCTCGTGGGCATCAGCCTCAATAGCAAGGACAGTGTCTCTTGGTCTGGGGAAGGACGTGTCCTGATCAATCCTCTTGTCCCATTTTGAGTTGCCCAACCATGCACATGGACGTATTTCCAATAGCCACTGCATGGGCAACTGAGTTGGTACCCACAGCCTGTTGCTCAGACTGGGGAACACCTGAGTGTGTGCTGGAGATGAGAAATCCTGTTTCCAGCTCAGATATCTCTGCTCAAAAAAATACATGGCTAAGGAATTATTCCTGGCCCCATCCTTGTTGCTGTTCACAGGCTTGCAGTGGTTAGCAATGCATGCTGCACTTCTATTTATCTGATGCACAGAGACATCTGTTTATCATATGTTGCACGTCTGATAAGCAACTTTTTTCTTTATCCCAAGGCCCGATTAAAGATTCCAATTAATGTAACTTGCAGGAAGGTCCTGTAACACAGCTTTTAAATCAATGTCATGTAAACTTCGCTGGGTTAATCCTGCACATCTGAATTTAGCTAAAAACCAACACCGCAAGGTCAGGCTGTACAAATTGATGGATTTTTATTCCTTTAACCTTAGAAGTGTTGCAGAGAGGGTAATAGCAGCAAGGCTTGCTCCTTCCAATAGCTTCTTTTTCCTGCACGAAAAAGAGCCATCAGACATTTTCCTTCTTTCTGCTATGTGCAGATGCATCTAATATATGAGCATCTATACGTGTGTATTTTTTTAAATGAGAAGAATTTTAATCAGCCAAACACTATGAAAAAGTTGCCGCTGCTTTTCAAATGTCTGTTATTTTTCCATTTTTTCCTTTCATTAATTTCATTCTGGTATTGTAAACTGGCAATATAATGGAGAAGATCTATTCTCCTGTTTGAATTACTTTTGGCAATGAGCTCAATAGCTGCAGATGACAAACCTCCTTAAAGACATTCACCAGCATCTCAAAGCAGATGAAGAAGTTAATGTTGGCATAGCAAAGCAGCATGAATTTGAGGGGGAAAAAAAAAAATGATGCACAATTCCTGGACTTTTCTCATCTTTTAGGGAGAGATTTTTGCAGTGTCTCCAGGACTCAGAAGTAACAATCTCTTATCAGAGCTCTTCAGTGCCTTTGCACTATCATCAACACATGTAAACAAAGCTAATACTTTGCGTGGATAACTTTCTGCAGGAGAATGCAGCCCGTGTAACAGCCTAAGGCAGAGCATCATCATTATCAGCTCTAAGCTAAGGAGGGTATTTAATTTAGGGAATTCGGCACTTCCTGCATTCTTGTTTGTTTGACAATATTTTGTATTTCCTATATGCTGTTTCTTTGCTTTGTTCAGGCATAGATATTAATTGGGGGTTGGACTCGATGATCTCTGGAGGTCCTTTCCAACCCCTACAATTCTGTGTGATTCTGTAATATTTTAAATTGCTATAATAGTAGCAATAAGCTCTTTTCAAAGGCCTGCTGGAGATGCTTTGCTTTTCAGCTTGGTGTTATGCAGCTTTATTTTCTCTCCTTCAATCTCAGAATTTCTCTTTAAGAACAACAGAACTTCCTACATATTTATTTTTTTTTTTCTTTAATAACTTAAATCTTTCTTCTACTGGTTGATATTAAGGCTTGAAGCCAGCAGAGGTGTTTTGGAGCAGCCCTATTCCTACTGCACTGTTCAGGTGGGCACAGACATGAGATGGGGCTGAGGCTCCCGCAGGCTGGGCTGTGCCAACCGGACCATCTGAGCTCCCCGTTCATCCTGCTTCTGCTGGGACTTCCTTCTGCCTTGCTTCTCTCCTGAACTTGGCTCCTTTCCATTTTGTTTTCTTTCGTTCTCTCAAGAGCATTTGGGATCTCATCAGTAACGAAAGCGCGGTGCCAGGATTTTAGCTGGAGCTCCTTCTGCTGGCAGGATGACCACTTTGCACAGAGAAATCCCCCTGCAAGGCCAGACCTGAATTCTCTCCTTTTTTTTTTTTTTTCCCTCTCTCTCTCTAAATGTCCTTCTTGCCAACAAAGGGGCGACCTTAATAAAGACATATAAGCCAAGAACAGAGCTGGGCATCTGCCTGTCCCCTGCAGCTCGTTACTGCAGTGAGATGTGCTGAGATCCATGGCTCGTCTTAAACTTGGCTGAATCTTACCAGGAACTTTTATCAGCTGCAATGATTTTGGTATCGAGCCCGAAATGCTGCATGTGGAAGTGATGGAGCCCAGAGCTGTGAGAAGTCCTGCTCTGAGTTTTCTGTCCATTCTTTCAGAATCAATGTTGTCTCTCTGCCTATGCTCTGTTGGATGACCGTTCCTTCTCCTGCTAGATAATTTTGCCATTGATTTCAATGTGGGCAAGACTTGGGGAAACACAAAGTCCTGGCAGCCTAATTTCTTTATATATTTGCCTAATTACACTTATGAACATCCCTGATTGTTTTAAGCACCAGTAATATGTAAGAGAAGGCTGACCCACACCAGACACAATCCAGCTGCAAGCTGTGATGCAAACTCATGATTAGCTTGTTACAATTCCGTGTTGTGGTCCAAACCAGCCCCTTAGCTGAGGAAGCACAGCAATCCCTGGGTCCCAAATCACCAAGCCTTTGATCTTGGCAATTTAATTTGGAATGAGATGCTTTGGGATGCTGATGTGTTACTGAATCTATGAGCCAGCACATAATGCATGACAAACTTTAATCTCCCAGCAAATGTGAATGTGCACTGCGTTCTTCTGAATGTGAACTTGTGTAGGATTCCAGCTGATACTTGTGGGTAGCATTTATGCAGGAAAGAAGTATCCTGTCAACAGCTGCTTTTGCTTTAAAAATCTAGAAGCATTCTTAGAAAGCATTTTGTGGCTTGCAGACTTACGTAGGATTTTTTTTTTTTTTCTATATATCCATTTTTCCTCTCCTCCCTACAGCAGTACTGCTAATAAGATGTTTCTTATCCCGGTGCATTTAATCAAATCCAAAATCAAAGACTGATAAGAAAAATGAATTAGAAACTTTAAAAAACCCAAGCCATCAAATCGCTGGACAGTTTAGAATGAAACTGAAGAGTGAAAGCAAGATAAAGCTAAAACATAGGGTGATCTCCAAGGTTGCAAGGCATTTGGAAGCCGCAGCTCCAGTGAGATTTTCTCCTTGATTTCTAGGAATGAATACAAGAATGCTGCAAGGCTACAAGGGAAGATGCTGGTCCATGGGTCTGCCTAGTGTAATTCTGATGCCAATGGGAGCATTGTTAGAAATTAGACATTTGTTCTTAGAGATTTTCCCTTTACAGGTTCAGACAGACTGTGAATGGGGGCTGGTTTTAGAAGATGGGATGCTAGCAAAGCAGCGCACTCATGGTAGCCACCTCTCTCAGCTTGCTGAATTGATGCCATGTGCCCGGGCCATGCCGTGGATGAGGATCCAATGCCTTCTGCCCATCCCATGTGTCAGGAATTCCCACTCCTTGTCTTCCCATGCATCTCCTCTAACAGATCAGGATGCAAACCCGCCAGCGCCGCGGGGGCTGAGCCTCACCAGCCATTTTTCTCATGCAGCACCAAGCAGCCATTTGATGGAAATGGCTCAGTGCCATCCCCGACCTAGGCTGCTTTTGAACCGGGCGACCTCTAAGTGAAAGGCTTGGTATCACATTGCCAGTTCCCCAAACCATCTGTCCTCCTTCAGTGAGCTTCCTTCAAAAGTCCCGGCACACTTCATAAACATTGCAGCCCTTCTCACCCCTCCAGCTGCCCCTTCCTCTAGGAGAACCAGCAGTTTGAAGGAAATACCACTCATTTCTCCTTTTCATTTTTTCTTCCCAAGTGTGTTAAATTTGACATCTGCAATTTGGCAAAGGCGAATCGTTTTTTTTTGTTGTTGTTGTTGTTGTTCCCCTCCCTGTGCTGTGTTTTAAACCTGTTGGTGAGGATGGAGAAGGCAGGGATCCACGCTGGTGCGGGTGGAGGCGATGCTCTGCCCGGTAGCAAAGCCTCCTCTCACAGCCACGTCTTTGAACGCGAACAATAAAGCAAACTTCCATTTCCTTAACATAACATCGTCATGTCACAACCCCCGGAGCTCCACCTTCCCTTTCAAGAAGTTAGAAAGTGGGACTTTAGACAAAGAAAAATAGTCTCAGGTGGGTTCGCCATGGATCATTTTGACTATATTTTAAACACCGAAATGTCAATGCTTAGTCATAGACAAGACATGATTCTTATCTAGCTACATGTGGCTTCCAGTATAAAAAAAATTTGAACCCGTGCCATTTCCTGTTGGAGAGAGCTTAAACACAGGGGTGACAAGGGCACATCTATTTTGGATCCCTATTTTAAAAGCCTCCAGATATCATAGAAATCAACTGGCACAAACAGAGGACTTTGAATTTCTTTCATGGCAGTGGCAAATTACGTATATCAATGAAACACATACTTAGCGAAGCGGAAGTGAGCACCAGCAATACTTCAATCATCTTTGGCATATGTGTACATTATTCTGTTTGATCTCATAGGATGCTGGATTTAGACGATATAATCCATTCGGGTTATCTTCCTCGAAGTTGGAGGGACGTAAGGAGATATCCACTTTCACAAGATAAAATTAGCACCTCTTTATTTTTCGGATAAACATTCTTCTTTTCTTTTTTTTTTTTTTTTCTTTTTTTTTTTTTTTTTCAGGAAAGCACTGATTAGAGTTACAAAGCATACCAATGGGTATGAGTTTATTCATATTCAACCCAAATCCTATTTATAATATAAAGGAAATAACATTGGTATTACACATGGCAACTTGGACAGCCTGGATCCAAGAGTAGTGAACCACGCTCTTCAAAAGAGCCGAAAGCTGTTATTTTCCAAAACCACGGTGGGAAAGTAGAAATTTCACTTAAAACGAGATGATTGTACCAGAAAATGGCCTACCCACAGTGATGGGAAAGTGGAAATTTTACTCAATATGAGACAATTGCACCAGAAAATGGTCTGTCCACACCGATTCTCCTCTTCTAGTGCATCTTTTGACAAGGAGCTATGAGCTTTAGGTGCAAAGTACAGACCCAAATTTTGGACAAAGAGATTCAATGTATTTTCTTGTACAGCTCTTCATCTCAGTTTAGCTTCCACCTACCACAGGTAGCTGTAAGTTCTACCCAGCTCAGCCAACCACGCTCTCAAATACGAACCAATTCAGCGCTTTAAAACCCAAGCCATCAAATCGCTGGATATTTTAGAATGAAACTACAGAGTGAAAATAAGATAAAGCTAAAACGTAGAGTGATCTCCAAAGGTGCGAGCCCAGTTAGAAGTTATTTTTGTAAAGTCAAAGCATAGATGGCTTGGGCATGGGCATGGGAAATATGTTTCTGGGTAGATCTGTGTGAATAACGGATTGTTTGCTTCACTTGCTGCTCCAAACAATTGGGAGAGAAAAATGGCTTCCGGTGAATTAAGTCTTTTGTACAATGTGGAAGCCTTAATGGACCTTTGAACTTTTTTAAAATAAAGAAATACATTGCGTTATCTGCAATGCTTCATTTCATGTCAGAAAGAAAGGCGGTGACCTTCGAAAGTCCTTTGATGGTGGTAACAGTTCGGTGAAATCAATGCGATTTTCCCAAAATGTTTCTGTTGGTTTGGATCACTGCATTTCAATCCGGGACGGGGAAAAACACGGTCGTAGGAGTTTTGCTTTTGTGTCTGTGGGTTTGGCAGGGGGTAAAACGCTCATGGATCAGACCCCCTTGGCCTTTGGCTCCCTTAAGTATGATGCACCAAGAACTTCATATCGGCGTATGCAGATATTTTTGTCTTGGAATCCACCCTCGTGTTTGCACTGCAGTTATGAAATAAAACCACAAGCGATACGATCTGTTGAAATATTCTGTGAGGCCTTGGTTATCAGGATGTGATTTTGTACCACTTTGCAACGTGAAGCTTTCCAGTTTAATGCATGATGACAGAACAAGATCCGTTTACGGGGATAAAGCAAGCTCGTTTTCTAGACCAAGTTTAGCAACTTCTCAAATGTCTGTTGTTGTCTGTCCTGTTAATTGGCTGCATGGCTGCAGTTTGTGTGGGCTGGCCATTATAACGTCAATAAATCCACTGACTGGAAATGAAATTTGATGCATAACGGGGCCAAATGTTGTGTTCCTGGGAGCCTGACCACGTGCGTTGGTCACAGGAGTTCAGTGGATGAAGTTGAGTAGCCTCATCCAACATAAAAGCAGCTTTTGCTAGAGAAGAAAGCTAAGCTCTGGGCTTTCACATGGGTCTTCCAGAAAGAGTGACCATTTAAATGTTTTTTCATGGAGAAAAGGCAGCCAAAAGGGATTTTTTTCCTCCTCCTCACCACAGTGTCCCCAAGTTCAGCCTTTCTCCATGGGATTTGGACAAGAAGCTGATTTCCCTGGGCTGTTGGAAGTTTGGCATAAGATTTTCATGTCAAGAGCCCAAATTTTGCATTTTCCTGCCTTTCCCTCCCTAAATAAAAATAAAAATACCCCCAAACAAAATCAGCTAATGGGAGAAAGCCCGAGGAACAAGAAAAACTGGGAGGTAGCAGCATGCTGTGTGCGATGGCAGACAGATCTCCACGCCAATGGGGATTATTAATGGCCAGAGCACGCCATGTGGTTCTTTTTCCACTCAAGCTGACAGCAACTGTTTGTCTTCTGTTGTCCAAATTGTTCAATTCTTCCCGTCCGAAAATTGTGATTTCTGAAGGATTGCACCGCGAATGAGCCCGACACCGTGCAAGCTGCCTGCTCGAGTGGCTGCAATAGTAGATTATATTAAAATAATAATAAACTGAGTGCATTACAGATGAAAAAAAAAAAACCCTCTAAATTTTAATTTGCTGCTTGATTGAGATGAAATCGTGAAAAATGCATAGACTCAGTTCCTGTAGATATAGAAATGAGGGTAATGAGAGCAACTTATTGTCTGTAAGTGTGTGTTTCTGTAGGTTTGTAATCACACCCGTTGTATCCCCCGAGAGCTCGGGTTTCACAGGGCAGGAGCCGGACCATCAAGCTGAGAGCAACCACGGCTACAATTAGCTGCAGAAGCTGAATTTGGGGGATTTCTCATTAACCTGTCATGTCAAATGCCATATGATAAGACGGTGAAAATTGGGGGGAGGAGTGGCAGTGGAGGGGTAAAAGTTCATTTTGCAAAGCAAACAAACAGCGAGTCACTTGATTTTACTAATTATCCTAGCCTGTGGCTCTCTCAGCCATTATTTCCCCCCCCCCCCCAATCAGTGTATGAACTGACAAGATAAGATAGGGGCTGGTATTTTCTAAACCATCCTGCCTGACGGCATATACAGATAATATGAGGATTCATTTGCAAGAGCGCACGGAAGATTGATTGATTTTCTTAATGCCGGAGCAATCGCTCATTAGTGAAATAACTCCTGGCATTTGTGGGGAATGGTGTGAGGGCATGGCAGGGGATGCCTGCCCGCAAACGGTGCCCTGGATTCTGTTTTTTTGGGTGAAAAAGGGCCATTTTGGTGCTGCGTTGCTACAAATCGTGGGTTTGGTTTGCAGTGCAGCGGTACCGATGGATGGGTAAGTGCTGGATTGCACAGTGTGTAGAGCAGACTTTTTTATATATACGTTATATATATATATACTGCATACACATTTTATATATACATCTTAATGATACATTCCATTGTGAACTAATAGACCTGCAATTTCTCAGAAATGTTGTGGGTATGTGCTTAGCTGACCAAAAATCCGCACAGGCAAAATCACATCCAGTCTGTGCTGCCTCTTGCTTGGTTCTGCTTCAGTATGAACCTCTCCAAGCCTACAACAGAGGAATCAACATCCTGCACACTCCCAAGTCCACCTCATTGGGAAAAAAGAAGGGAATTTAATGCACTTTCCAAAGTTCTTGCATGTAACCCTTGCCTTAGCTTGAATTATGCACTACCTTAAGAGATAGCTGTCTTTTTGTTCTTAGTTTTATTTTCACGCCGCAGTGGCTGAATGGATGCTTGAGGCTGTGCTGCCCTAATGCTGTGCCTTTTTCAAGCTCTTTTTGCAGAGCAACACGGGAGAACCACACCATCCTCGCGAAGGACAGAAATATCATGCTGACTCCCAGTATCAAACATTAACCCGAAGCCAGTGCAAGGCGTTGTGTCAGAAGACGCTCGATCCACAAAGCTGGCTTCGTGCAACATGTTGCAGCTGGCGGGGTGTATTTATAGCTTAAAAAAAAAAAAAAAAAAAAAAAAAAAAAGCACAGCAAAACACTGGAAAGAGTAGAAAGCATTTTAAACAGCAAATTTGTCAATGTTTTTCCTCGCTGCCGAGTCGGACGGTGGGTCGGCCCTGGTTTAGATTAGCTCTGTCCCGTGCAGTCGGACGGTAGCAACGTGAACCTGCAGCGCACGGATCCGTGGATAGCAGAGAGAGGAGGAGGAATGCGGGGAATGTTTTCCCTCGCAGCGCTGCGGCGGTGCGGCGGTGACAGCGCTAACACTTCCCAGAGCCGAGGACCCCGAAGCCGAAATGGCATTGCCCACCCTGAAAGCGAGAAGGTAAAGTTTATTTTTCTATATATATGTATTTTTTTTCCTCCCCTTTCTCTCTCGCTCTCCCGTACCCAGAGCGGATCGAGACCACCAAGAGTGGCCTATTTTTTTTCTTCCATGGTGATGTACAATTCGCGTTTGCTATTAAAAAAAAAAAATCCTGCCTGAGGTCATCCACCTAAGTTCTCTCTCTCTTTTTTTTTTTTTTCTATTTTTTTTTTAACAGGAAACGGGTCTCAGATGTTTATATGTTAAAAAGTAAGGCTGCTAATCTACTTGCCCCTTTGCCCGGCATCGACAACTGTCACATCTTTTCTCCTGGCTTTGGGGCCAATTTATGTGTTTGCTTAATTTCTTTTAAATTGGCGGAATAACCGCTGTCCTGCAATCACTGGGTTTGCTTGCCAACACCAAGCAAAGCCACCTCAGCAATGTAAGCCAAAGTTTACCATAGAATTGTGAGATTTTATGCTTGTGGAGATGGACTCCAGCAGTGAAGGTGGGAGAAAAGGGCTTAAGGGGCTGCAGCTCAGCACTTGGCGTTTGTGTCCGTCAAATGCAAAGAATGCTGAGCTGGGAACCTTTCAAGCACTGATGTTTGTGGTCTTGGAGCAAAGAAGAGGAGATTAATCTGCAGTGGTGGATTGCCACGCTGTTGCCCAACGCACGATTTCAAACACATAAAACACAGATTTGTTCCCTTCTATTAATCAATATTTTTGATAACCCTTGAGGTCCCTGCCAACTCAAGCCATTCCATGACTCTATGATTTTTATTTCCTTCTTTTCAGTCTCATGCAGCATAGAGGGTGATAATACACCATTAAAACGGGATAAAACTGGAGGTCTTTGGACAGCACCTGAGCTGTAGGGTGACACACTCTGCACTGCCCACCACTTCTTGCCTCGTTTTTCCCAACAGCTTCCCCACATGGTTGACATTTCTGACCCGGTGTGAAGCACAGCCTCCAGCCCACACCTGGTTAGTGGTGTGATGAGAATCAGAATAAATCAGCAAAGAGCTTCAGTAACAAAAGCAGTGGGAGCAGCAGGTAAGGCTTCAGAGTGGGCTTTCTTTGCAGGTAGAGGTCCCATGGATCCTCGTGCAGATTTATCTGGGAAAGATACTGGAGGATTGGGCTGTTTGTGTAATAAAATCTGTATTTTTTAAATAACGTTGCTGAAATGTGGTCATGAAATACTAATGATGTTTTGCCACGATGTAGGAAAAAGGCAAATAGCAAAACTGCAGCGTTTACTGGCCACGCTGAAAGAGAAATGCTCAGTGCTCAAGGACAGCATCGGGGCATTCTCGCAGGGCAAGCAGAGTATTTTTCCTTCTGAATAATAAAAAAAAATAACTTCTGAAGGCACTTTGCGCCACTAATTAATGACAGTTTCTCCTTCTGAGCCTTCTGAAATTAAATGGCACTGATAACGCAGCATTTAAATTCTATATTAAACATACAGATAATGAAACAAAAACGTAGGAGGGTGACTTTATGTGCGCCGTTTCAGCAGTGACAGAACTCGGCGCGTCGAGTTTGTTTATTGGGTTACGTGCAAGGCTTTGCACTGCAGAACACGGCTGTGTGCATCGACCCCTTTCAATCTCTCCCTGTGTCACAGATTTTCTGTGTGCTGTGCTTGTAGCTCCAAAAAACGTCAGGATGCAGAACTTCAGCAGCCATTTTTCACCGTTTTATGGTGAAGATGGGCTTCTCTATGGAGTGATTGAGACCGGCACAGCGGAGCCCCAGCCTGACACACAGCTCCTTGCCCTGAGCAAATAACTGCGTCTCATCCCAAATACATACTTCGGGGGTTTTACTCCTTCAGTCAATCAATCCTCTGTTTTTCTAAAAGCCAAAAATCTGTATCTTGCCAGCAAGTGAAAGAAAATAAAAGCCCTCCTTCTTGGCACATCCTCTGTAACAAATGTGGAAGCTCGCCGATGGCCACAAATATATTGTAAAAAATGTGTAAACCAAAGGCGGTGATATTTTCCAAAAGAACACCTGGAAGGTGTAAATCAAAAATATTGTAAACACGTCAGCGGGGAACATACGACAGGCACACTGGTGTGCTGCACACCCGGCCCATCGCGCAGTGCAAATCCAAATCGATAAATCAGGGGATGAACCTTGGGCTAATAAACAGGTTTTTGGTTTTTTTTATGAAAAGGGGATATTCTCTGCCCCTGGAGCTGCTCTTTGGAGGGGTAGCAAGAGATTAAATTGGTTAAATTTAGGATGGTATTCTTTACAAAATCGCTGCTCAGAGCAGCTTTCAGACAAAACTCAACCTTGTGTTAATTAGCAGCAAAACTAATAGCGCAATTAGCAAGCTAGCTGTTTTCTTAAGAAACACCTCTCGGGCGATCCTTTCCCACCTCCAGCTTTTAATTCTTAATCAGATGCAAAGGTTCCACGTTATGCCAAACCTCTACCAAAGCGAAAGGGGCTGAAATCGAGCAGAAGCACTGCAAAGCCACAGAGCGCGGGCAGCTCCGCGCTGCTGCAAGCAGAGCCAGGCTCTCCCTCGCGGTTATCTCCGTTGGGTGATAGGAGCTCTATTAAACCACTATCTGCTGGAAAGCGTCATAGAGGCATGAGGTTGGTAAACATTATAAAAACAACCCCTCATAAAAATTTTATGGCTTTACATTTCTGTACGTTTTACAGCCAGCGTGGGGGAAAGAAGCTGCAATGCTTTCTCCTCCACCTTGCTTGCCGGCAGGAGCTTTTTTCCTTGCTTTCAGCTCATCAAAATAAATAGAAAGGCTGAAGCACGTTCATTTCTCAGGCGTTTGGTGGGGTTGTTTCACAGGGAGAAGAAGTCGCAGGGAAACATGAAGGAACCTCACGGCGCTAATCCGTGTGCTATAAACAGCCGTCGTTCTCTTTGGACACCAGAATCATTTTCTGTGTCACGAATCACAGCGTTTTATTCCGTAGCCATGCCTCATCTCCTTTAAAACACACAGAGAAAAACCCAGCTGAAGCCATGTTCCGTGCCCATCCTCACCTCTACTTATTAAGCCACATCAATTGATGAGGATTTTCAGATTGCTCCCCAAAAGCGGCATAGACGCTTGCTTCCTGAGTGGGTATTTATAGACTCTGAATGGGTCGAGTTGTGAACAAGGAAAAAAAAAAAGGTAATTGTGCTTGCGAGTGAGTATTTAAATATTTACATTTTAAATATATTTGCTGCCAGCTGCTGTTAGTGAGAAGAAAAGTAATTTGGGAATTCGCAACCCTTCCTATTTCCCACATTTTTTACTGTAATAAATGCACATCTCAATTTAGCATGCCCTGAAGCTCGGGGAGCCCGCATCATCACTCACTAGTGCTGTGCGCAAGGACTGGGATGTGGGGCTCTGGGCATTGAGCCTGGGCAGCCCGAGTGGCTGTTTGCGTGCAGAGCTCTCTGCTGACCAGCGGCTGTGCTGCTTTCTCTGCTGCTTTCTCATGTTATGACTTCAAGCTTGCATGTAGGAAGGCAGGTGGCCTGAGTCATACTTCCCAAACCCCTCCAGCTCATGGGTCTGCCAACGTGGCAGTGTTGGGTGATGACGTCCAGGTTCATGGGAATGCTCCAGTGATGCTATACCCCATACCTCAGCCTACCCCTCGCTTTAAGTCACACTGGAAAGTCCAGGAGGCGTTAAAGCATCAGACAGATGAGTAAGAGGACATCATGAAGCAATAAGGCAGATGTGTCCTGGGTCTGGGCATTGTCCCCCATTCCCTCCTTCTGCAGGTGCTCTGTGTGGCCAGCCCCACTGCGGGTCCTCTTAACCTTGTGAAATTGACAGTTTTCTTTTTTTCACTATTAGAATCATATATTTTTTTCTCTCATCTTTCCATCTATGCAGAATGGGTTTTACCTGTGGAAATTTTTGCCTCTCTCTGGGACAAGGGAAGGGGCTCGCTAGAGTCAAATAAAGTTGGGAATCAAAAGGGGATTTTAGGCTGTTCCTGCTACTGAGTACTTCTAGAGAGGGTCTGCTCCTTCGCAAGGAGTGTCTTCCAAAAATATATTCCACAGTGTCCAACTTGCAGAGATCCAACACCTCCCTTTTGTCCTTTGCTCTCGGTTCAGCTCAGTTCAAGTACTGGGCTCCCTCCTGACCTCAGGATGTTCCCTGTATTGATGCAACCAAAATGCACACAGAGCAAACACTCCCAGCTTGTGGTCACGGTGCTTCATCACCTTCCTTGTGTGACAGGGAGGGGGAAGGAACAAAAAACAGTGTGATGACATCAAAATCTCGGCATATGTGTCCTTCAGCTACCGTGTACCTGGGCAGTGGTTTCAGTGTTTAAAGGGTCTGCATCATCTAACAATGTTGGTGGGTTCTCCAGTGATGGTGCCGTTGGCTCAGGACAGGGAATGGAAGAGCAGAGGCTGCAGCTACCAGCTTTGCTTGGTTTGGTGGTCCAAATGACCACCACCACTTTGCTTGGTCATTGGTCCAAATGACCCTTGCCACCATTTTTAAAGGTTTTGGGTAAAAGTTAGCCTTGTCCAAATAAGTGCCAGGTCACTGCCTTGAGATCTCACTCTTCTGTCTTTACCTTTTTTTGCCATTACTCGATGTGTGAGAAGCTTTGCTTGCAGGAGCTTACCAAAGAGCAAGAAAAACAGCCCAACTCTGGAAATACTACTGTTTACTTTAAAGCACATTTTGTTTCCATTTTGCTATAAATATAGAAGAAGTGAAAATCTACTGTTGTGTAGGCCCTGTCACTTCAACAGCAGTTGAGCAGAATTTCTCACATGGTTTCTCTAGTGCCCAGAAAATTCTTCAGAAAATGCCCGATCCAATTCTGTGAGGCATCACATCCTTCTGCAAATTGCTGGGAGCTTGAAAACACTCCTCCCTGGACAAAAAATAACATAACATAACATAACATAACATAACATGACATAACATAATGCAACACAATGAAATTTCAACTCTTAGGGAACAGGCTGGGATGGTATATCCTGCAAAACTGGAAGAAACAGCACCAAAATTTGGAAGGATGTCCCAGAGTTGTGTTTTCAGTGTGGCTAATCTGATAGCAGTGCAGGTTTGCATGCGATGCATTTAGGTATTTATTCTGGTGCAAGAGTTTGGCTGAAAGTATTTTGTTTAAGATTTCAGTGAGTCAGGAACAAGAAGATGAGCGGGAAATGCACCATTAGGAAAGCAAAAATGGCAGATGGATGTAAGCTCATTGCACACAGCTTGCTGGGATATTTTCACAACACCTGAAATTCTTCTTTTACCTGAATTCAAATGTTCTGATACGCAGAATGGGGAGAGGCAATGGGTGGCTCTGAGTCTCTGTGTCTCTGTTGCATCCTCCACGCCACAATGCAGTCCCCATCCTTGACACCCATCCGCTGTCTCTTGGATCCCACCTGGATTCTAAAAAGTGTTATTCCCAGGACATTTCCTTACCTTACATTGGAAAAAAGTGGTATTTCACACATTTATCCTGACCCGATGCCCAAATCCTGGGATTTGAGAGTAGACGTGCTCAATTCTGTTGCTGTCCCACTGCTGTTGCTTACAGGGAAGGTGTCTTTTTATTCAACATTGAGCTCTGTTAATTAAAAGGGGAGTTGGAAATGGGCCCTCTGTTGTATCTCAGATATCACAAACGTGGTTCAGGAAGAGGAAAAACACCAAAGCCGGGCAGGGAAGAAAGGGAACAATACCTTCACATGACAGATGGAGAGATTTATTCCCACCTTGAGGTTTGGGAGAGCTCAATTTCCATCCATATGATAGAAGAATAGGATGAATTTAGCCATAACTGGAGAAGGAGAGGAATCAGAAGAGCTAGAAAGGAAACAACCCCAAAAGAGCCAGAGAACCTTTATATTAGGGTGAAGCTGGAGAAAAGGGGGTGTGTTGTTCATTGATTATGCCCACAATTAATTGAAGACATACAGAATTTCTGTCTTTCACAGCTTTAGGAAGTCAGAGAATGTGAGAATGGGCTCATGTTGGAGAAAACCCTCCTTGGCTGCACAGCTGCCCACAGAATGCAAACTGAGGCCAGGAGGAATTCCTTGGTGTTGACCATCTGAGGCTGGAAATGAACTGTCGACATGTAAGTATGCACTAATGCAGCCCGCAGAGAAAGCTGAGAAACTGAGGAGAGCAGGAAAACATCTCGGAGGGCACTTCTTGGTGTGCCAACACAAGCTGTCACGTCTGCAAAGCATCTCCCTTGGATATGGAGAAAACAAAATAACCCTTCCTGAGGTTTCCTCTCCATCAGCCTCATACTAAACTGTGGATGGGATCAGTGGGTGCCAGCATCCAGGTGCCTCGTTCCTTTTTGCAATGCCAGTGTGATGCTGATGGGGAATGGGAAACTGGGGAGGAGGGGTGGCTGCCCTCTGAAATCTCCCCCAGAATGCCACCCTGGGGCTGGTTGTATTTATTTCAACTTTCTGTGTTTCCAAAGAGTTTCTCCATGACTAATGTTTATCAGTGCTTTCCTGGTGCTGCAGTGAAGGAGCTGGCATTAGGAGAAGAAAAGCAACTTGCTTTCCTCTGCGAGGGGCCATTGAGCAGTGAGATAATGCTCTTCCCAAAAGTGCGTGCTCACTGCTGCTGGGTTGCTGCCAGGAGCAGCCTCCCCCATTCCCTCTGGAGGTGGCAACAATGCACATGTGTGTCATTTCCTGACCTCTGTGGAAATCTCAGGGCTGATATTCAAGAAAAGAAAAAAAGAAAGATGGAAAATCAAGGGCCTCCCCTAGGAAGACTCCACCTTCCAGACTGCTCCATTTCCACGTCAAGTGTCTCTTCGTGTCTCGTGCTCCATGGCCAAGGCTGGGTCTTGCTCTGGGGTGAGTCAGCCCCAACTGTCCCCAAGGGAGGGGACAGCAGACCACCCCCAGGCAGTGGGCTCACATCCTGCCCATGGATTTCCAGGAACTTTTCTTAATGCTGTAAGCTGTAAAAAATCACTAAAACATCAAAATGCATCCAGGCAGTGCTGTCTGTCCTGGAGACACCACATAGACAAGCCCACTGTTTGAAGCTATCCCGTATCCATTGTCACACAGGGGCTTTTTGCTCCCGGACCTTCTTCAGTTGGAAGCAAATCTGCTTCACCATCGGGCTGCATCTCTTTGTACCTATCGCTATTACAGCTCTCTACAATTCCCTGAAAGGATGTTGTAGAGAGGTGGGTGTTGACCTCTCCTCCCAGGTAACAGCAACAAGAGGAGAGGTAACAGCCTTAAATTGCGCCAGTGAAGGTTCAGGTTGGATGTCAGGAAAAATGTCTTCTCAGAAAGAGTGCTGATGCACTGGCACGGGCTGCCCAGGAGATGGGGGAGTCACCATCCCTGGAAGTGTTCCAGAACTGTAAAGATGTGGCACTGAGAGACGTGGTTAGTGGGCTTGGTGGGATGAGCTAGGGTTGTATGTGGGGATCGTAGATCATTCCCAACCATCACAAGTCTATGCTATGATTCTATTGTAAGGGTCCAGAGGAAAGGCCAAGCTATGTGGTTGTTTTGGGGCACTGTGCTTCTGGAAGCTTTCCATTCCTTAGGACCCTGAAGGCTTGAATCTATTCCACTCACTCTATCTTGTATTGCTGTGTTTTGGCAAGGCACAGAACAAATGAGTGGCAGGGTCGGATAAACAAGCTTAAGGTAAACATTATCTGCATGTATATCCTGATTTATAATGTACGTGCATCAGTTAAAAATTTACTTGAATTTACCACAGTGTTTTAAGTAATGTTATTAAGAAAGTAAGTTCTTAGGAAAACTCAGTCTGTTTTTAGCCCAGACATGCAATTAGGGGAATTAGTAACACGATACGTCATCTTCAAGAACACACAGATACAGTGGTCAGAAACCTCATGCAACCCTCTGGAAGGAAATTTTGCTCGCAGCATAAGCAAACCTCCTGATTCTCACCAGGAAATAACGTGACCTCCCCAAGGCAGCACATGGCCTGTTTGAAGGGCTCTGAGGATGAAAGAGGGGAGATTTAGGTTGGATGCTGCTGCCCAGAGAAGATGTGGATGCCCCATCCCAAGGCCATATTGGATGGGGCCATTGGCAGCCTGACCTGGTGGGTTGCAACCTGGTCCATGGCAGGGGTTTGGAACTGAATGACTTTTAAAAGTCCTTCCAATCTAAACCGTCCTATGATTCTATGATTCTGTGAGTATGAAATACAATATTTGGATGGGATTGGGTGAATGTGAGTATGCCACCTCTGGAGAGGATCACCACAATGACTTCACATCCTGCACAGGCTTCCTGCACCAGAGAAATATATCAAGCAGCACCCGAGCCCCCAACCTCTACCAAAAACCTTTGCATTTACTCCTCTGTTCAGGGCCAAATGGAGAGGGCAAAGGGAACTACCACCACCATGCATGGGCTCACACCACATCCCAAAGCTGTGGCTGTGCAGCCCCTCTGCTTATTCCCACGGCGCCGTGACCAGAGCCCTTTCTGCTGCTGGGACAGTGGAAAATTCCAGGAAAAAAAAAAAAAAAAAAAAGCAAAAAAGCAAAATCTCTCCCTCCCTGCTTCTTCCTGAGAGTTCCAGAAACTCCAGCTGAATTTCACAAATTCAGGTGGCTTTTGGCCAGTTTGCGTAAGCCAGAGTCCAAATTTTTGGTTGCTGAACGAAGCTTTGACACAAGTCATTGAGGTTTCTTTATCGCTAGCAACAATCTTTGCTTTTGTTTTTGTTTTGCTTTCAGCCTCTAGCACTGCTGCAAAACAACCTGATCCTGCTACAGGGACGCGTGTGAGGAAAGCAAAATATTGCTCAGTAAATAGCTGCAAATGATAGAGGATCCTGCAAAAATGCTGGAAAATATGAAGCAAGGGGGAAAAAAACGGGGTTTTCTTTCCTCCTCTAAGAAAGAATGCATTATCTGGAAATCCCACTTTGTAGTTTGGCATTTCTTTTGGTGTTGGTTTATTTCAGCAACCAACTCTGAATAAAGAACAACCGCAGAAACTGTATTCCAAAGCTGCAGCGGTGGGTGGCAAATTTCTCCCTCACCACAAATATCCTTCCATACTTGTCAGTCCAGATTGAAAACATTTTTTGCTGTTGTTTGTGTATCTCATCTTCCATCACTCTCAACAAGGGTCAGGAACAATGGGTTTGATGGGTTTTGGACCTAAAAAGGAAATTTTCCTTCTTCTCCCTTCAATTCCATAGCAGCTCATTGCAGAGCTCAAAGGTTAGGGCTTGTCCTATCTATGGGAGCTGTTATGGTCCCTCTCTTTAAGCCAAGGGATGGATGTGTGAGCACTGATGGTCACTTTCTGTGGGATTCTTGCAAGATTTGAGTTTCCAAAGAAAACTTCTCACCTGCTGGGCTTGCCTAGCAAAGTAAAGTGCAAAATCATCACATTCTTTCAACTTCAAGTTCTTGCCTGGAGAAATCTCAGCCTTGGGTAGGGCAGAGGCACCTCCCTATCAGAAGGAGGATCCCAATCCCCAAAAATGTGTGTTTGTGCTTCCAGACACGCACAGCCCCATTGATTTAGTGCACGCGTACGTTTGCGCAGCTGGGATCTCGCACTGCAAGCTTCTGCCAGATAACTGTACAGTGAGGAGCCCTGATTTGCTCTGGGCTTTTTGCAGTGCATAAAAACAGCATCCCCAACAGGCACAGCCCTGCTGGGTCTGATGTCAGCATGCAGGAGTGTTCACTCATAATGAAACGTCCTGCAGATGGTGGGGCTTTGGAGAGCACAGCACCCAGCTTTACAGAAGCACCGTGTACCCATTTACCCAAATATCTTCAAAACGCGCTGGTTTAACTCCACAGCCGTTGTATTTTCACATCCTCAGCAAAACCCTGGACCTACCCAGCCCTCAGGTAGTTGAAATCCTAGAATCATTAAGGCTGGAAAAGATCTCTAGGATCACCAATTCCGACTCAACCCATCCCAGCATTCCCACTGACCGCTTGACTCGGTGCCGTATCCCCACGGTTCTGAAACACCTCCGGGGACAGTGACTCCACCACCTCCCTGTGCCAACGCGTCGCCACTCTTCCAGCAAATATATTTGTCCTAACATCTAACCTCGTTCTTGGGACACACCCAATAAACAAGGAGCCCTCCAGCAGATAAGCTCCCCTTCCCTGTTTCTCCTGATTTTGGATCAGCGAGACCTGCGGTGCTCAGAATACAATGGCTTTGCCCCCAGAGCGGTGATAAGGAATTCATGTGCCAGCAGGCTCTATCCTGGGCTCTTCTGCTCCACTTCAACATCAGTGCTGGATTCTAGGGGCAGGAAACAGTGCAGGATTTTGGGGAGACACCAACCCAGACAGCCCCAGGCATCCCCTTCAGGCACAGCCCATGCTCTGCTCTGATGGAGGTGTGGAGCCCCATTAAGTCTCCTGCCAGTGCAGCCTTTCTGTTGTTGTTTTCCCTGAGAACACGCTATGTTTATCTAGCTTTGATTTTTTTTTTTTTGTTTTTTTTGTTTTGTTTTGTTTTGCTTTGTTGCTGAATGAACTGATTATTGCTTTCATCTGGTTCCCTCTGAAGGGTCAAATGAAGCCCAAATAATAAAATTGAACGCAAGTGTGTGTGTATATTTATAATTAATAGGTTGCATACTGAAAGATGTGGGTCCCAAAAGAACGTGTAAAGAGAAAATGCTCTAAAACTCGATCTTTATTTTGGTTCAACCTCAACAATTTCCTGCAAAGCACAAGCAGTGATATAATACGGGGCAGATCAAACCAAACTTTAAAACCAAACCTCTACTCCGCTTCTCATGCCAAATGTCATCCCTTAAGATGTGCTTTTCTCCATCTGGCGATTTTGGCTTCCCTGTGTTCCCTGCAAGACTTTGGACCTTTTGCTAAAATGTTTGTGATATGACTCAGAATAACAAACAAGACACGCAGAACCTTCATTCAGTCGAGCACAATACTGGCAATAAATGGAACTGGCTCGACAGGAGGGTTCTGTAGACACCCCATGAAACTCAAAGGAGAGAAATAAATCAGCAAGTGATGCATTTTTCTTCCCAACCCCCATTATTTTTTTATTTTTTTTAAAGAGAAATCAGAACTGTTTTCAGTAAAGTTAAAACTTTTCCAGCTTTTCACCAAAGCAAACAGAAAGCAGGTGCGTGCTGAAAGGATTTTGGCCAGGGACGTGCGGAGAAGTGCACATGGGTTTTCCTGTGAGCACTCACTGCTAATGGGCTTAATTTTGCTCTCAGTAATGTTGATGCAAGCTTTGCCATTTCCCTTCAAAGAAAGCAGGCAAGACACCTACGGAGCCATGGTGTATAGAAGAACAAGAAGCGCAAGGCAAGTTTTTCTGGTAGTCTGTGTATTTTAAAGGTTGTCACAATCCCATCCAAATCCTTTGCTCTGCAAAACAGCACTCTGCTCACTGAAGCTTCATTCAAAAATAAAGCCTTTCCTTGCACTAAAATACATAAATCCAGAGAGCGGGAAGCAAACGTGGTCTTACTTCCCAGTACTTCTCAGCCACTTGCCTGCATTCTGCTTTTTGATGCAGTGTGTTGCGTTGGCATCTTGGTGGAAGGTGCACACGTCCACCACCCTGAAAGACATGCCATTGAATTGCAGATTCCAATCTGGACTTTCTTCTGTTGCTCTATTTAAAAGCCCATTTCCCACCGCTTTTTATTTAAGAGCAGAGTGGCACTGACATCGTCACCACTAAGGATGCAGTCTGGAAAGCAGAGAGAACAAGGCAGCTCCCGATGATGGATGGCACGGCCAAGGGCAGAGCCACTGTTCCGTGCCAGCCCTCTGCAGAGCACCTACAATCTCAGGGCTGTCTGAGCCAACACGTCCTAATGCACAGAAATCCCGAGTGCTTAAAGCCTCCCCTCTCCATGACCATAAAAGTCCAGCAACTCCGTGCGCACGGATGCCTCACGCATGTGCCTCGAGGAGCAGATTGCCAGTTTGGCACTTGGCAGCCTATGCCTGCCACAGGCAGCAAAGCCCATTTGTCACCCAGGAGCGTGTTGAAGCCATGTTTACATAAATCCTAATGCCTCCCCCTTCCCAGCAAGTGAGTCTTTGTACCATGGCTCTAGGACAAGCAGGGATGGAGACAGCAGAACTGCTGCCATTGGGTGGGTGACACTGGGGGAGCCGTGAAGATGCAGAAATCCCTCTCCCCACACTGATGACTCTTTGCCCTTTCCTGTCCCAGCACAGAATACTGATTGAAATGAGCTGAAAAGCTCAGAAAGCAGAAAAACAGCCCTGCTTTCCACCCTACCGGTATGGGATTTATTAAAGAAAGCCCTGGGATGTAAAGAAGGAAGAGCGGCTGCTTCACAGTGCTTTTGAAGGCTTTATTAACCTGAAGGCTTGGAAAATAGCTCCGACGCCGTGCATGAGCTCAGCTGTGTAATGAGTTGCAGAAAGGCTGCCCTGCCCAGGTGGACGAGGGCTGCATTCTGCAGTGCAGAGTTACCCCTATTTCACTTCTCACGGGCTGCTCAGCAGCAGGGCTAGCACATTCAACCTTCAGGCAAGGAACTAATTAATTGAGCAATAAATTGAGTTTTGTCACTGCTGACATCCAGACTGGGTTGGGAGCACCCCTGCATAACCCAGTCTCCTCCATCCGGACCTATTTCCCATCTCCCTTCCTCTGTAACTTCTTCTAGCAGAAATGCTAGTCACAGCTTGGAGCAGTGATGGACACCTGGTAGGAAGGCAGGGCCAGCTCAGGGGAACTCAGGTGTGTGCAATGAACCTGAGTGACCAGAAGGGCTGGAGCCAGGATCCACCCCTTTCCAGACCTCATTTAAGGGTTGGCAGTGGAAGTAAAGGTGTTCCTCTAATGATTCTTGTGTATCTGGGTGTCTTCTGAAGGTAAGCTGTTTCTTTTCTGTGCTGAAGGCTGTTGCATTTGAGCAAGTTCTCACTTGCTGCAGCCTGGGATGTTGCTATTCTGCTGTTGCTGCTGCTCATTGTGTTGCTCTTCTACTGTTTGATATAATTTGGTTATTGATAATCCTGCTGATGTCTCCATAAGGGCTGATGTATCAGGTATGCAAAAGCTTGCATGGATAACTATATAGCTTTGTTTGCTCATCGACCTTTGCTATAAATATGGGCAATTGTTAAGCACAATGAGACCTTTCCAAGCCATGTCTATTCATCTCTTGGGTAGGTTCAGTGATACCAAAACTTTGCAGAAGGGAATGCTGTTCCTCTGGATGCTTTCCTCTCCATGCAATTATTTGTTGCACTGAGTGGGGAGGGAGGGAAGGGGGGGATGATGAGAGCAGTTTCAAAGAGGTGAAGGGGGGGAATGGTGTTGATGGTTTGTGTGCTGCTGTTGGGGTGCTCATGGGTAATCCTCATCTCATCCTTCCACTCCTTCATCAGATTACAGAAATCAAATGGATTTTCTTTAAATAAGGAATCAAGAAGTGGGGGCGGGGATGCAAAACTGCTGGGGAAGTTGTAACTGAGTCTGCAGAGTCTGGCCAAGGGATTCAAAACTGGGGTGTGCTTATGAGTTTTCAAGCTGATTGAGTGCATTTCCTTTCCCCCACACAACACTGTTGGAGCTGACTGAGTTCTAGGTGTGCATCTAGACTCCTTTTTAAAATTATGATAATGAGAAAGTGTGGAAGTGCCCTCAGGGGGGGCTGAGTGAAAAAGCATGTGTGAGATGGCCAAATAGTTCGTAATAAGCCAACTGATTTGGCTTGGGGGAGAAGCAGGTAAACTTCTGGTCTTGTGAGCTCTTTGTAGGGTCTTTAAACATTGCTAGGGTTGATGCTTTTCTCCCTGCATCTTATTCTGATGTTACATTGCCCAAGCACAGTAGTGGACTGTTTTTGGGGTGGACTTGCCGCCCATTATGTCCAACCTGAATTTCTTCCTGAATGTTTTGGCTCTTCCAGTAATAGGTAGTCATGCACTGCATTTATCATCAGATCCTACTTTTCTTCCTGGATGTTGTTCAGATGCACTTCTGTATCGCTTTAGATTTTCTTCTTTGGAAAGTCCCCGTGGAAGTGTCAGCTGAAATGAATAACAACCGGAAGCAATAAAAAGGAGAAAGATAAAATCAGGAAGAGTAAGCTCTGTTTATAGATGTGAACAGCTTTTCCAGTAAACCACCAAATAAAGAATTTCTTCGAACTTGGAAAGTCTGAGCATGGGACGGTAGGAAAAGCAATTGGGCTCAGAAAAGCTTCAGAATGGGAAAAATGTAAATAAAAAATGGGGGAGAAAAAGAAAGGACAGAAGGGTTTCTTTTTCTCTTGAGAGCACTTGCAGAAGAAGAGAGAGGTTGAGTCAAGATCTGCACAATGCAGATGTGGTATCACCCACCCCCCACCCCCACCCCCCCCCCCCCCCAGAGCCAAATCAGAAGGGTGTTGCTCCTGGTGTGAGCTTCAGAGAGCTGCTGTTTGCCCCCTGTTGAAGTTTCAAATGCATTGCTCTATTAAAAATGGTTCATTTTATTTATTTAATGTTTTATGAAAAAGAGAAGTGGCAGCAATAAGAATCAAATACAATTATATCTATCTTTTAAGAAGGAAAAATGTAGACTATACGGCAACATGGGCGCTGTGAACACCTAATGCATCAAGCTTGTTTGTATGAAGAAAATTAGCATTAACTGTCTAATAATTCAACTAATTCCCATTGAATTGAGGCTATGAGTTGTCATTCTGGCATGAAGAAGGCCAACACTTCCAATGGAGAGCTGCTGGGGAGCTGTTTCCTTGCTGTTCCATGGAAGAATCATAAAATCAAAGAATCATTCACGTTGGAAAAGACTTCTGAGATCTCCAAGTCCAACATCAACTCACCACATCCCTGTGGTTCTGGGGCACCTCCAGGGATGTACCTCCTCCACCTGTGCACCACCACTCCTTCTGAGAAGATATTTTTTCCCATCATATCCAACCTGGATCTTCCCAGATCCACAACAAAACCCAAGGCTCTAAGGAATTTAGGTGCATGCATGCAATGAATGTTTTCATCCCAGAGGGCTTCTTCTAGCACCCAAAACATGGAGGGTGGATGGTTCTGCGGCCCTCGGTCTTGCTCCACAGTGTTCTATGCTGACAGAAGGAAGAGAGCTGGAGATGACTGGGAGCTCTGTGCTGCCAAAAAGGAAGAGAACAGGAGATGGAGGAGAGTTGCATGGTGCTGAGTAATACGGCCAGTGGTGCTGACAGGTTTGATGTGTGCATAGTTTGGTGGGTATCCAGCTGAGCAGAGGAATGAATGTGCATGCTCGTGGCTGTTGAATAAGCTGCTTTTTACTTGCAGGAATGGCCTCTATGACTGGAGGTACAGTCAGGATGCTGGACAGTTGGAATCCTGCAGCAAAAGGAGAGCTGTGGGAGTGCGCCAGGCTTTTATCCATTTGTATTTTCTCTATTAGTAAAAGGAGCTCTCTGGTACTCTCACAGAACAGCCTCATTGAATTCAAGAACAATCAGCAGGTCGTTCTTTCCTTAAACAGCAACTCGACATCGCAAGCACAAGAAGTGCAAGACGCTGCTCGCTGGATGGGGCCACGTAGTTTGTGTTCTGCTCTTCTCTCTGCTCACTTCTGCTTCTAATCTAGGAGGCTTTGTTTTCCCGACATCGTTTAATCAAACGTAGATCTAATCAGTGCCAGAGCATTAACAAGCGTGAGCCCCCGCGATTCTCCGCAACCATGCAAAACGTTGGATAACAGCAACTTCCCGTGCTGCTCTTTCTGCATCAGGTCCTGAAATCCCCCAATTACGTTTTGTACCAAGAAATGAGTAATGCTCACCGCTAAGTCATGTTAGCAGGGCGCTTCCAAGGCCCTGCCTCCCACTGCTGTGGTACGTGAAGCACATGGAGAACAGAGCCATGGCCACGTGCAGGGCTGCTGGATTCGGGATTCACCCCTGCTTTCCTATTGACCCCATGGGAGGGCATTAATAAAATAATAAATAATGATAATGAATGAGATAATAGCATGAGGAAAGCTCTCTCCACCTGGGCTATTTTAGATCCATCAAGTTATCTGCTAATTGCTAGGTGCAAAGAGTGTTGTCTTAAAGCTTGGTTAGTTCCATATACAGGCATGGAATTCTTGCCCCATCTTGAGAAGAATTGGTGCTGGCTGCTGTCAGGGAAGGAATGGGGTTGCACAGGGCATTTATCTGTCCGAAGAATTTATATGGTCCTAACTTTCATCCTGTTAGGAACTAGGCCGAACAAAATTTGCCCAACAAACACCATTTGGCCAACCCTTCACCAAAATAGCAGGGAATGGAATGAGAGCAGGTTGAAGAAAACTAATATTTTTCAGGGAAGAGTTTTGTTTGTTTTCGGTTACATTTGTGGGTTTGTTTGTTGTAGTTGCTTTCTTTAAAATACTGGCCTAACCGTCAAGAATGAGGGTTGTATATATGAGTCCATCCAGTGGCTCCAGCCATGGCAGCAGCAGGGCAAGTAGGCATTGCCTTTCAAAGAGGTTAAACTTGCTGGGCTGTGCACAAGGGATGCAACAACAACTATTCAGGAATCGAGGCTGACTACTGGTGCATGGCTTCCACTGGGGTCTGCCAGGAAAATGCAATTCCTAAGGAAACCCCTGCTCTGCTGCAGCTTCCTGGTGTCCCCAACTGCACTGATACTATCATAGGAGTGCTTCCAAAGGGCTGCAGCCTCACAGCACTCTGCCTGACTCACCCTGCCAGCCTGAACTCCTACAGCCCATCCCTGAAGCGTTTAAGGGCTTTGCTGTTGTTTTTTGTTATTATTAATATTATTGCAATGCTTGTTCTGGCACAAAAACGCCTTTTCTATTCTCTTCTCTGGCTCAGAATTTTTGGTCAAAGTTTAATTAAATTTAGAGGAGCTGGAAAAACTGCATAATTTAAAAAGTAAATGAAAGCAGTGGCTGTTGCTGAGGGGAGGGTGGGGGCCAGCCTGGCCACAGCCCTGGGGACGCAGTGGGGGGGAAGGGGGCAGTGCAGAAATGACCCTGGAGATGTGGGTTTCCCTGGATTTGTAGTAGATGGCAGAGGGCTGTGGGGGCAAAGGCCTCCCCGTGGTGCTGGGCAGTGTAGGGATGTTCAGAGTGCTCCAGGTATCCAGCAGAATGAGGCCCTTGTTTGTCCCTGCCCGTGCGGTCAAACGCTGTGGGTGGGAGCAGGGAGGGGGGATCTGTTTTCCCAGGCTCCCTGCCATCAGGAATTACTGAGCTGCCATGAAATGGGAGGAAATATTTCATTATAGGCACATGCGCTTCAATTTCACATGATGGAAACTTCAGGATCAGCTTTCTGCCCTCCCTCCCCTCTTCTCCTCTCACTGCCTCTGCCTTCATCCGTGCTGCTGCGGGTGATGCTGAGCATCCCACTCCTCACTGCAGGGAGGGGAGCCCCACCTGCACCACGGGTATGTGTCAAAAGCACAGCCCCAACCCTTAAAGCAGAGAAAGTATGAACACAATAATAAAATAAAAGCTATGGGGAGAAGGCGGAGGGCAAAAGTGATCATTTTCCCTGCCCCCTCTCCCCTTACCTGAGGGCTGCAGTGATGAAATCCCTTCTTCCCTGAGTAAGGAGGTAGCAGAAACGAGTGGCAGATATGGGATATCTCTATTGGTAATATCCTTATGGGATTTTTTTTTTTGAATGTGCCCTTAATTTTGCAGGGGCATCTCAGGTTTTTCCCGTGGTCGTGCACTGGCAGATGGCTGTACTAGGGAACTATGTGAGGGGCTGGATGGGAATTGGGGGTTTGGGTGGTGGAACTGTAGGATCATGAAGCTCTACAATGGCAGAACTGTAGAATTATTGAATCATAGAATCATCAAGGTTGGAAAAGACCTCCAAGTTCATCCAGTCCAACTGCCAACCCATCCCCACCATGCCCACCAAACCCAATCCCACCATGTCCACTCAGCCGTGTCCCCAACTGCCACATTTTTTTATCTTCTCAGACCTATCTGAGCTGAGGGTCTGCTCTGAGTAGTGAGACTGGGGGATCCCCCTATGCCCCCCCTCAGTTTCCTCAGGGTGGGATGCAGTGAGAAACACCCAGTCCAATGAGTACAAACTGGTTTGATGCAATTTTTATTCCTTCTGTGACAGTTTTCTGTCCCCGCATTTACCTTTTGACCCCATAAAGAGTGAAGTGGATGGGGGCTGGAGGGTGAAAATGGCCTTTCTTGCATTGCTCCATGGCTGTGAGAGGGGGGCAGCGGGGCAGTCCCTGGGGGAGGTGTAGGGCAGCATTGGGGCTGGGCTTGGCGGCGCCTGCCAGTGTCAATGGGGTCAGAGTGGGGGTCAGGGACAGTGCCCCATGGCCCCAATTCACTCTGGTCCCTGGGCATGGTTTGATGCTGACCCCCTCGGGTGCTCTGAGCACTGAGGGACTGGTGAAGATCGGGGCTGAGGGTGTGCAGGTACTGTGGGGTCGGGAGAGGATGAGATGGGAATAGGAGTAAGAAAATATGAGTAAGGGTAGGGATAAAGGGAAGAGGAAAAGGAGAGAAAGTGGTGGGGGAAGGAAAAGGAAAAGAAAGGGAAAAATGAAAATGGGAAGAAGAAAAATTGAGGGAAAGGGAAAATGGGGGGGGGGGAAGGGAATTGGAAGGAGGATGTAGGAAAGAAGCACAAGAAGAGTGAAAGGAATAAAATTGAAAATGGAAAAGGGATAAAAGTAAATACAAAAGGGGGGGGAGGGGGGAAAGGAAGATTAAGACTTTTAAAATTAACCCAGGCAGGCAGCACCTAAGGATGCACTTCATAAGGCAGGGTTTTCTCAGCTCAGGGCTTTGATCTTTAATTTTTTTTGCCTTAAAATACAAGAAGTTGTGCTGGCCAGCAAGCCTGGGCTGTCCACAGATTGAACTTGAAGTCAGCACTCCTTCCCAGTCCATCACTGGCCCAAACTGGGACCCACTGGGAACTGCTGCATCCCAACAAGGGGTGACCGCAGCTCCCATCCAGCTGCTGTTCCCACCAGTTGCTATCTTCAGTCCTCTGCTGTAGCTGTGAGGCAGAATATTAACTTTCTGCCCCAAATGATAACTCCATACCTTATTAAATTACACATATCTAAAGCTGCTTCCAGCTTTGAAACCATATTGTATATGCAAAGGCTAAGGCTGGGAGGAATTTTTACAGATGAGTAATAAACATCTGAAATAAGATTTATGATGGAAAGCTGACACAACCTTAAGTGGATAATTCAATTTTTACTCCCCTGCTTTGTTCCCTACAGAGGCACTTATGGCTACAAAGCACAGGAACACCCGGCTATCAGTCCCCAGCACTGTTCCCCACCAGCACACACGCAGCCAAACTCTGCTCAGACACATTTGCACCTTGTGATAAATGCATTCTTTCCTTTTTCTGGTGTTTCCATCTCTTCGCCACACGCATCTGCACCTACGTCGTTGCTTTGCTTTCTGCCCGTTGTTTTTCCTCTTTCAGCTCAGTTTTTCCCGTGGTTGGGAATTTTCTCTGTTGAAGCTGTTGTGACTGTCTTCTGCTATTTTTATTTGTCCTTTTTAGGGGACAGATAGATCTGAATTAATGCCTGTGTGGTTCAGCTGGATTGGATCGGATTGGGTTGGACTGGATTGAGTTGGTTTGGATTGGAGTGGGTTGAGAGCTGTGTTGGGAAGGCAGTTAATATATTTACACCATAAATTAAGAAGAGGCAGATTTTTGGGTGCTCTGATTTCTTTTTCTTTTTTTTAACTGAATTCCTGTTTCTTTCCCTGTATGCCTTCCTCATCATCTTTTGAATCCTTCCACTACCGAAAAGCTTTTCAACTTGATAGTGGTGCAAAGATGGATGCAGGCATTTGGATGAGTATTACTGATAGATAAAGCAAAAGAGAAACAAAAGTGGATCAGGGCAAAAATGCAGACCAAGAGGTAAAAAACTTCTTTACCAGCAAAGCTCCCAGGCTTCGGTGGGCAATGCTTTACTCACGCTGGGCTGCTGCTTCCCATCAAACTCCTTGTGAGAATGATGCCAAAGAAGCAAATATGGAGAAGTGATGAAAAGGAGAGAGCCGTTTTCTAGGAATTCTGTGGCTGTGCGTAATTTCCTTCCAATCTGGCTGGCAGGATTTGAGTTTATTTCCATTACAATCACAAAAATATGCTGCTTGATCTCTAAATGCCATTGTACTGAAAAATTCCACAGCTTGGATCGATGAGCACAGCTGATTTTGAGTCTCAACATTTAACCTCGCGACAGCCTGAAGATTTGGGTTTTAGGTAAGGAATGCTCAGCACGGAGCATTTGGGAACGATTGGAGCAAAGACAGCGATTCATCCAGTCTCAAAATCAAAAATTGCTGTTTCTTATCTCGAAATTTCAAAGTCTTAAATTTTCCCCCTGTGCTAAAAAAAAAAAAAAAAGCAAAAAAAAACCATTTCCCACCTACACATGAGAACATGCTCACAGATGTGGCCTGCAGGGATGTTTGTGCTGAACCGCGTGCTGATGGGTGCACGGCAGCTGCACCACTGCCCCACGCACGCATTGCTTCTGCAGTAGACATAACAAACTCTGCTTGCACACACAACTGCTGCAAATCCACATTGCAGCACACGGGAGTAATTTGGCCCCATGCATGTGGGTCTCACATGTGCATCATGGCATGAGTAGTATCACAGCCCATGCATGTGCAGTCATGGTGCATGCAGACCCACAGCACGAGCATGTGTGATCACAGCACCACAACCACAGCACCCGCAGATGTGCAATGTTAGCACACAGGTGCAATTACAGCGTTGATTCACATGCAGTCACAGAGTGCGCTTGCAATTATGTCATGCATGCACGTGCAACCACAGCACCTACAGATAGGTGGTTGCAGCGTGCACGTGGAATGTCAGCATGCACATGCAATCACAGTACAAGTGCAAAGGCTGCACCTACATATAAGCAACGACAGCACCTATGCACGTGCAATCGCAGCATGCACATGCAATTACAGCAGAAGTGCAAAGACAGCACCTATGCACATATAACTGCAGCACTCATGCACATGCAACTACAGCAGCCACAAACAGGCAATCACAGCATGCACTTGCAGTCACAGTGCCTATGCATATGCAACTGTAGCACCTGCGCAAGTGCAATCACAGCATGCAGATGCAACCACAGCACGCAAGTGTGGGCAGGCACAGCACCCACACCTGCATTCCCATTCACAAAGCCCCACGCAGCAGCACCCAGAGCAGGCACCCAGCTCCCTCCCTCCCCCTTGCACACACAATCACCAGACACACAGGCATATTTTTATTGCATCTGTCAGGAACATGAAAAACCTTTCTGCCAGCACTCAGCACGGGCAATTTATGAGCCTGGTCTGAGTGAGGAGGGGGTGGGGATCAGAGAAGAAATGATGGGAGAGAAAATGGCCCATAAATTGTTCGCCATGATTTACACTGTAGTCCATTTGCAGCCTATTCTTTTTTTGGAGCCTCACACACAGATCTCTCTCTCCGCTCTCCTTCACTTTGGGGTCCTGAGCCGGCCCAGCTGGAGGAAGGCAGCGATCAGAGTTCAGTTGGTGCAGACAGAGCTAAAGTAAACAGACGTGGTCATTCAGCAGGCAGTTAGCAGCCTTTGGACAGATGAGCAGGGCTTTGCAGGACCACACACGCAACCCACTCCAGACCACACAGGGACGGGGCCGAGCTGCTTTGCACGCAATGCATGCAGGGCGACGGCTGCTGCTCACCCCACGCGGGGCTGGGGGAGCCCCAGCAGTGCCTTCTGCCCCTCGGTTCCTCCCGGTCCTTGGGGTGATTCACTCTGTCATCCGGCCTGGGGAGCAGGGCATGCATTCCTCTGTTGGAGACATAGAGTACTGCTGGAAAAGTGCCACTGCTGCTTCCAATAAGGTCATCTGGTGGCTCTCTACTCTTGTCCCTCTTTGTGTAATTTGGCCTGTTGGTTCCATATCTCGTTCCTTTTCTCCAGCAAGGTACCAAAGCTCTGTTATCAGCCTTCCCTCTGGGGAGAGATGCTCCATGCTGAGGTTGGAAGGGGCATTTTGGAAGCTTTTGGGGAATTTCTGTCTGACCTACGGAAAGGCTCCTGGCCATTGTGGAGCTTTTTTGGGGAAGCTCTGCCCCACAGAAGGGCTCTTGGCCATTGTGGAAGTTTTGGGAAAGATGCTCCGTGACAAGGCTGGAAGGGCTCTTGGTGATATCGAATGCTTTTTGGGAAACCCGCCCTTTGCCAGGCTGTGTGCATGGCCAATCATCAGCCAACATGTACAAAAAAAAACATGCTACAGCCCTTCCTCAAGCAACAGCCAAGATGAGTGAAGGAAGATGCATCCTCCAGTCCCACTGAGCCATTTGCCCACATGCTCTTCTGGTTCTTTCCAACACTCCTGCAATGCATTCCCTCCATCCCAGCCTGGTTTTGGAGCTGATCTTCTACTCAACCTCCCTTTTTCCTCGGCCATCCCAGAGCCCAGATCCATCCTGTGCCCCACAGCACCACAGGGCCATGTCTCCCCATGCAGCACCGCATGAACTACAGCTGTAGAGCCAGTGTTGGGCGCGTGAGATTGTAAACCAGAACAGCGCTCACTCGAGTGAACTCTGAGAAATTGCATTTGCCTGTCAGTATTATGTTAAAGCATAACACAGACTCTCATTTTCCCACTCCTTTGGCTCCGAGGGCGTTTCAGTCCCTGCTGAGAAACATGAAGGTCGTGGCCTTCAGGTTTCCAGATCTGCCCTTACACACCATAGGGAGATCTGACAACAGCCTTATTATTTATGTAGCCAGGCAGGACTCGCCTAATGAAACCCAGAGATTTTTATTGACACACATTGGGGCTGGGGGTAAGAGCAAAGCAATCTGTCGGGCAGCTCACATAAACACAGTGGCTATTCATTTAGGGCTGGTGTGACGGGGGGACCCTCTTGCTGACTTTGACAGCACTTAATTCACCCTGAGCAATGCTCTTGGGCTGGGAGACCCCTGAATTGAGGCTGGGGCAGCACGGACAGACCCCATTCCCTGCTGTAAACAAGGGTTGATGGGGGTTGTGGATGAGTTGGGGTTGGACGTGGTGATCTGAGTGGTCTTTTCCAACCTAAATGATTCTATGATTCTATGATCCGAGGGGCAAAGGGTGATTTTCTAAGTGCTGTTTGGGAGGCAGCGATGAGAAGTGTAGGATTTTTCACAGATGATTTAGTGGAGGAAAAAGTCAATTAATGACCTTTCCATCCAGAAAGGTATATACAATTTCTCATCCTTCCGGCACTGCCAATGGAGATTTTTGAGTGGGAAAGAACAAGTTCTGCACACCCAGGTGGTTTTGCTGACATTGCCAAGCACATCCTCGGGATGCCCTACGGACAGCAGTTGTGGCAGCATCCCTTGTGCCCTGACCCCTCACTTTGCAGAAGGTCTATTCTGGGTCTGTGAGGAAAACGAAGCTTTTCTTGGCGAGGAAATGACTCCTAAGTGGTCTCCTTGCAAACCAGGAACACGTAGGGAAATGGTGACTGAGTACATTCGAGTCTGGCGTTTAAAGGGCTGAAAAATGATTGCAGTTTCCTTTGGCAATCGCGGCAGGAGCCTGAAGAGGTGACCTTTGGGGAGATTCTGTTTACTGCAGCCACCGGCGGGAGCATTGCGTGATCTCGGCGTGGCTCTGTTCCCTGCCTTGGCTCTGACCCCTCCGCCAGCCGCCGCAGCTCACAGCCACCACGAACAATAGGAAGGATACCTTGAGAACAGGCAGAGATAAATCACGCTGCTCCTTTCCCAGAGGGTTGCAGCAGATGAGAATCACACATGGCCGTACATCCTCTGCCCGGCGCTCGGTGCCCCTGCAAGGTGTTTCAAAGCTGTTGTTTTTTGGGTGGTATGAAGAAGTCAATGCCACGGTTGGGGGTTAATCCACCAGGATTTTTGTTTGCAACGACAGTGACCAAGCAAGTCCTTCTTGCTCCAGGTGGCAGCCGCTGTGCACTGAGCAGGATCCCAGCTGCAGGCTCTCATGGCGCTTCTCTCTGCAGAGCAAGGAGCTGCACTACACAAGCATCAACTCTGTGAGTTTGGCACCTGGAGATAATCTGATTCCCTTTGAGATGCCAGAGCATCTCTGGGCAATTTGGCAGCCTCCTAGCATGGCATTGCATTGCATTACATTACATTGCATTGCATTGCATTGCATTGCATTGCATTGCACTGCACAGACTGCACTTTGGGTAAAGGACAGCATTGCATTGCACTGCATTGCACTGATTGCACTTCAGGTACAGGAAAGAATGCTCTGGGCATTGCAGCATGTAATCCTCTTGCTATAGGACTGCTTGGTGCAGCTGTACAGTCCATCCTGGGGCCTGGCACCATCAATCTCCCCTGTATTTCTAAGAGCTTTTCCTCTTACAGGCTTACAAATAGCTACAGCTCAATGGCTTATCACTTTACACCCAAGTCCCCGTTCTTCCTCCCTCCCCCCCTTTTATTTTCCATCCGAAATCGTCCTAATTCTCATGAGTGCCCCTGCCAAAAAAAAAAAAAAAAAAGGAAAAAGAAGACTATAATAGAATAAAGTCTGCCTGAAAGATGCATGTGAAGAATGTCATCCTTGATCACAGGCAGTGCCCAGGGACTCCTCCTGGAGCTGCATATGAACATTTTGGAGTAGTGGGACCTATTTGTAATTCACAAGGAAATCCTAGGACCTGCTTTTCCTGCGGGAGACTAAATAGGGCTCGTCCTTAAACAATGCTGAAAGGGTTCCCACTGCAAAAAACACTTTCTAGTAAATGGGAGATGTAAATTTAGATCTGGCCCTTCTGATGCTGCTCCTGGTGGCTCGAGGCGCTGATTGTTTCTATTAGAGTTTGTTAACAATTACAGAACTACGTTTCAGGCTGAGGAGAGCTATTAATGGCCAACAATGTTGTGATTTCTGTTCCCTTTCCCAATGGCCGTGCTTTATGGCATCCAATGCCTTCCTCCGGTGTGTGTCTGTATGCGCGGCCGACTTGGGGACAAACAATCCTCTTTCAACTTCCTCTCCCTGGTGAATTGCAGCGGGCTTACCTTGCAATGGAAATTTGGGATGGTTTCCTGAAATTGGCAGGAAAAATACCAAAAAATCTTTCTTTTTAGCTGCAGAGTCCTATTCTGGAGCAGGGAGCGGTGTGACTGCATGCTGAGGCACACGTACTCCATCTGAGGTTGCATAATTTTCATCCCCCCCCACTAAAAATAATCCCCCCTAAAAAAACTCTGTGCCCACCCATAAGCCAAATCGCTGTGCCCTCCCAAAAACTGGCTTTGGGATTTAATAGGGGCTCTGGGACACCACCTGGTGAAGCTCCTATGGCTGACGGAAGGTGGGATGGTGCCTACTGTGCAGCCTTTCCCAGTTCCCCCCTGGGACGTCCCAGAGGGGCTGCTCTCACCCCTTTGTGGGTTAGGCTGGCCAGAAAGCAGGGATATATTCCTTTTTGCTGTCTTCAGGCAGAGAACAGTGGTTGTAGAAGTGCTGACAGACTGCAGAGAGGTTTGCAGAGGTAGGAGAGGTACATGGTTCCCCCCGGACTCCTCCTAACAAGGTGCTCTCTAACTATAGTGAGGTTTTATGGAAGTCCTCGTAAAGATTTTATGGAAATTTCCCTTCTGCTTTCTAGGAAGGTCCCACCTAAATCCCAAAAGCTACAAAAGCTAAAACTACATGGCTTCCAAAAAGACAGTTTGGCACAATTGATTTCAGAGGGCTCAGCCAGGAGAGCAAGAAGCCACCATCACATCTATAACAGAAAACGACGCTCAGTGCCTTCCATCTAAGCTCGAAGGAGCAGGCTGGGTTCTCTTGCAATCATAAAATGAGATTAATTTGCAGTTGATTTGTAGTGTGTAACCTCAGTATTATTAATTTCCTGTTGCGTTACTATCTGTTGAAAATAAAGAGATCTGCTTAGGACAGTATGAGCCACTCTCCAACCCAAGCCATCTCCAACATGAGAGTATATGATGTATCCAGCTAACAGCCCTGCTTTTGGGAAGGTGTGAGTGCGGATTCTTTCTTTTTAGTTGCAAATAGAGCTATTAACGCTTTCGTAGAGAGTCAGCTTGGTCTGGAGCCTTAGCATTTCTTTGGGTTAAGTCACCAAGGAAAAAGAAAGTACAAGTAAAGGAATCTTTGGCTCTGGGCGATTCAACGGCACCCAACGTGAAATTACTGGCGAGGTCAAGGTGTGGTTGGAGGACGTGTGATTTTGGGGAGAGAATATTCACCCTGGCTCGTTTAACCCCTCCTCCTGCATTTCTGTTTCATCTCAACGCTACCCTTAAACCGACGGGAGTTGCTCTTTCGCTTCGATATTTCCAAGGCGAATATTTGCAAAATACACTGAGCTCCCGTGCCAAAAAAGCGTCTAGGAAAAAAAAAACAAAAAAAACCAAAAAAACCCAAAAAACAAACAACACCATCTTCAGCTTAGCGATAAGAATAATACATCTGACCCTGACGTGGTCGCTGTGCAAGAAACACACAGCGTGCATCCGTGGGGCACCGTGGGAGCGCTGGTAGCTGCGCACTGCGGGGCTCCTCCCGGCCGCGGCTCATCTCACACTGGGCGGCCGCAGCGGTAATCCCCCGAGACTCGGAGCTGCCTGCGTTAATAAATGAGGCATCGTTTGGAAAGTAGTGAAATTTGGACAGGGTTCGCCTTGGCTCAGCCGGGCTCCTCGCATTCCAAACGCGTACAGAAACGCTCCGGGAAGATTTATGCATTCAAACGGGAGAATAACCTCCTGCATATTTATTAACGTGCAGCTTGGATGTGGCTTTGTTTCCTTCCCCTCCACACCCTCTGTGGCTATAATTACACAGCCAGCCCCTGGGCCCGAGGTCCCCATGAGGACGAGGTTTTGGGATGAACATGCCCAGCTTTGTTTCGGAGGCGCTGCAAATTCCTTTCCTCCCGCTGTCCCACGGGCTGTGCCACTCCTGCTGCCCGCTTGTGGCACACGAGGTTTGCTCCTCTTTTAAAAACTAAGTGAATAAATAAACTCCTAGCCAATCCCAATGGCGATTAGGAGCTAGGTGCTAAAATTCAGGAGGTGCAAAGCAACGCTCCCCACCAAATGCCATTAAGAATCATTGCACCACACAACAAACTGCATCACCCCTGCAGCCAGAGAAGTGCTGTTGCAGCAGCAGATCCTTCTGCCCCAGGAATGTGGATGTTTGGTTTTTAGGTTGCTAGACCTGCAGTAAAACTCTATGGGAACAAAAAGGAATCGCTGACTTCCATGCGTTTGGAACAGTCCTGATGAAGTTTTCTTCCTAATCAATCGGAAAAGCGGAATGAAATATCCGCACCATGCGTTTGCTTTTATCAATTGGCACCCTCAGCTTTTGGATTCATCCTTCCAACGCAGCCTTGATGGCAAACAAAGGAGCGATTTGCCTTTTTGATCCCCTCTGACATGACAGTCGCTTCCTGCTGGGCTTACAAAGAGCTGAAGGCTGAGCATTCATGCCCAGGTTGTATTCCTGCAACGCGCAGCTCCAGCGTTTAGTTCTGGAGTTTTCAACACTGGAAAACACATCCAGCAGCCGTAGGCATAGCAGTTGTGTGCAGAGCTTTGCAGTTATCTCCGTGTCCCATCTATTGCTTGGAAAATCCTTGAGCTTTTTCAGTCACTTCTGGGTGTGGGTGAATTACGTGGGTGCTAGGAATCTGAGGACGAAAGATATTCTAAAAAACTGTAACAGGAAAAAGGTATCCTTATGATTAATAGAAAATTAAGAGACCAAGGAATATCTTGATAGCTCTTCCTCCCTCATTTCCTCGTTAGAATGCACTTTCCAGGAGTAGCAAAATGGGTTTGTTTGAAGGAAATTAGAAATACGTTCAGGGCTGCTGGGTTATTTCATTTTGATTTGCAAGGAGACACGACCTGAAGGAGAAATGCTGCTTTTTGAGTGGAATAGGGGCGAAGTGCTGCGTGCAGATGTGTAAAGTAAGGACCACGTAGTCAAGGAAATTCATTCTTGCTGCTTACAAGCAGCAAGGGCATAGAAAAGGTAACACCCAGATACCCTGGGACAAAGCAAGGAATGAAACCTTTCCTGAGCAGTGGTGCCGGTGTGCAGTTGAAATTTTGTACCAATTCTATTTGCTACTCTTGGTTTGCCTTCTGCAGAGCGCTTTAGGACTGTAATAATGAGCTGTGTCCCTGTTGTGTGCATAAATGAATGTGTTTGTATTTATATGTGCTTGTGTGATATTTGCTATGCATAGTAGATGGTGGATTAGATATTCTGGATAAGCCAGCGCTAGCAAGAGGAGTTTGGAGCATGCAATAAGGCTCCAGGTCCTTTCTTCTTTCACCTATCACTGTTCTGGGAGGAATCTGCATCTCACTCCTTTAAATCCCATCTTGAAGGTTAAAAGCCTTCCTCCATCCTCCATCTTCCCTGACAGCCCTTGCCGGAGCGATAACTCTCGCCCTTAAAACAGGGAGGGATGGGGGGGAGAGGGATGGGGGGGGGGGGGGGGGGGCTGAACCTCCTCTCCAGCAGCATCCCTCAAATTGCAGCTTTTACCCCCAAATCACCCCTGTGATAAGAGGCAGAGCCGAGCAATTCCTGGTCCTCTGCAGGGTCATTATTCCACCCCGTTATCTGCCTCTGCTGCAGGTCTGGTTTTGCTGACCGCGTCCATCTGGCTGTGCCTGCACAGAATATTCATTCGTAGGTTAAACCCACTAATTGTTGGGTGGTATTTAAATCCTGGGGTTACGCAGATAGCTGAATGCGTGTATTATTTAATGCATTTCGATAAAATGATAGGAATACTTCAAGTTTCCTCTCTCGAGGCAATTAAAGAGATAGAGACTTCCCTGAGAGCCGGGAAGTTCGGTTGGATCTCACTAAATCAGACACAGCCTTATCTAAACCTCCCTGGAATTGCACGATAACCAAATCTTATCGCTCATGGTTTACAGCCCAGAGAGGAGAGCCTCTTCTTTTTGCTTCTCCATTTCCTGCCGCTTTTTGCTGCTCCAAGCCCAAATATTTTGCAAGACCCCCAAAGTTTTGGTCGCCCTTCTGAAATCCATCCTCAAGCAACGCCACAAAAACAAAAAGAGTTCATTGAAGACCTTCAGGCTTAAAAATAATAATAATCCTCGGTGTCGTGGCGCTGGGAAAGAGGCAGGTTGATGCTCCTATTTGATCTCAACAGGTTTTTCCTATCTGGGGAGACGAGGTTCAAATAGAAACCCAGCCATTTTGAACACAACATGTTTGGCAAACTGCAGACTTGAAACATCTGTTTAAACCTGACTTCAAGCCTGCTTTCTCCCCCCCCCCCACCCCCCACCTCCCCGTGCATCTGGGGCTGCTTTCCTTCTTATCTCTCCAGTTCCAATCACAACACCTCATCCCTGCGGTTTCCCTCTTTGCCATGAAATCGAGTTTTACTTTCCCGACCCTATAACGGCAAAACCGAGTGCCGCAACCCAAACACCAACCGGGGGAGTAATGCGGACGGGTGGGAGAGAAGAAGGCATCTTCGTTCCGAAAGCGATGCGCTGGGGGCGGGGGGGGTGTTGCAGCGGGAGTGGGATTTTGGGGAGGGTGGGAGCAGCGCAGTCTATTCCCGCGGGCTCCAGAAGGGAGCAGTGCTGCTGCTCGCCGCGCATCCGACGCGGTTTTTCTCCCTGCTCCTGAGCGGTTCGGACGGGATGAGTTGAGGGTCGGGAAGGACAGGAGGTCGTGGGGACGGGAGATGCCCGCACAGAGCCGAGAAATGACCGCATGGCTGCTGCCTGCGGCTCAGAGGGAAAGGAGAGGGCAGGGGGAAAGATAAGGAGATGAAAGTGGGGAGGGAGCCAGCAGGTCCAAAGCTGTGGTGGTTTTGCAAACCAGCAAGTTTTCTGGGTTTTACTTTCGTTCTTTTTCTTTCTTTCTCTTCTTTTTTTTTTTTTCCTTCCCCTTTTTCATCCATTTTTTTTTAACTTTTTTTTCTTTTATCTTTTATCTGGTTTTTTTTTTTTTTCCTTCTTATTTTCCCCTATTCCATTTTACTTTTTTTTCCTTTATCTTAATTTTATTTCTTTTTTTCCCATTTTCATTTTTTTATCTTCATTTCTTCTTTTTTTTTCCTTTTCCTTTTTCTCCCCCCTTTAAGAAAATATCCTTTCCTTTCCTTCCTTTCCTTTCCTTTCCTTTCCTTTCCTTTCCTTTCCTTTCCTTTCCTTTCCTTTCCTTTCCTTTCCTTTCCTTTCCTTTCCTTTCCTTTCCTTTCCTTTCCTTTCCTTTCCTTTCCTTTCCTTTCCTTTCCTTTCCTTTCCTTTCCTTTTCCTTTCCTTTCTTTCCTTTCCTTTCCTTTCCTTTCCTTTCCTTTCTTCCTTTCCTTTCCTTTCCTTTTTTTCCTTCCCCTTTTTATTCTTCCTGCTCTTTTTTCTTTATAGCCTTTTGCTTTTGCTTCTGCATTTGCTTCCCTTCTTCTTTGTGTTTTTTCACTCTTTTTCTCTCTTCTTTCTTCCTTTTCCTCTTCTTTCTTTTTCCAAAAGCAGTGACTATTGGATTTATCCTCTGTGCTGAATCTGAGGGGTGAATGCCTTCAAGGAGGACAAAGCCCATCACGAATCCTACTGCACAGCACTGGAGCCAGGAAAGAGAGAAAGTCCTTTACAAGGATGAGTTGCTACAACCCTACATCAGCCAAAGCTGCTCCCCAAAATTGTGAATGCGCTCCAGTAAATCCAGACCACTTTGGTCTGATTTACCCCAAATGTTTAGAGGAGAAAGGGAACAGAGTAAGGCCAGAAGTGAAAAAATGTGTAATGTAAATGAAAAAAAAAAGTAATGTGAAAAAAAAAAAAACAAAAAACAAAGAACAACCAAAACCTGGTAACAAAGATCTTTTGAGGGGAGCAGATGGAGTTTGAACCTCGGAGCTGAATCCAGGCAAGAGCTCGATGAGGTCTATGGGAGGTTTACCTACGTTGGGAACTCATAACGGGGTCTTTCATGTGCGCTTCTGCTTGCATGTGCGTGCGCCTGTGTGTCTGTATATACACAGACACATGGAGGTCATCCTTAAAAAGCCCCTCGGTTGTTTCAGATAACAACATGACGTTACCTCACTCTTCCACTGGGAACACTTCAAATGGGGAGGGAAGGGACATTTATTTAACTAAGGAAAAGCCGCAGCAGCCACGATGGGTGACCACTGTGCATGTGGGCAATGTGCAGGGGTGAGAACAGCAACGGGATTTGTTCCTCTCCGCCTTGAGAAAGGTCTTTAAAGGAAGAGGGAGTTTAAAAAAGACCTGAATCCATTCAAACAAAATGAAAGGTATCCCAAGCACAAGCTTGGAAAGACTGGAGGTGCATTGCTAATAGCTGGATCTAATTAATACATGCCTGGGAGGAGGCAACCCTGAGGAAATGGGGTAAATAGTCTTCAGCTGGGGCTATCTATAAAATCAGAGCCAGCAACGTAGAGCAGCAATACTGAGCAACTTCCTCTGGAGATGGTCTGTGTTTCCAGGTTGTTGGGTAGCCACCATCCTTTGCTTTTGTCTTCTATCACATTTTTTTTGTTGTTGTTGTTGTTTTCGCAGATGAAAGTGTCTATTTGCCATTATTGTTGACTGAAATGGTGGTGCACGTGTATATTCACCATCAGAAGGAAGGAAAAGTCACCTCCAGCCCCATACGAGGAGGGCAGGCAAATGCCCATGCCTCCAAGGACACCATCTTTCAGACACATCCGTTGGTGTTAGACCAGTGCCAAGGTAAGAGGGAAACACAAGGCCAGGCAATTGCAACAGTGTGTGAGAGGGAGAAAAATAAATACCTGGGTAATCTCTTTTCCACTTTCTTATCAGGGTGTCCCTTTGATTTTTGACCGTTCTTCTTGCCCATTCAAGGCAGAGCAACTGAAATTCTGCATTTTGCCTCGAGAGAAACACCAGGGGAGCATTGGAAATAAGCTGATTTTGCTATAAAAATAATCTTTTATCTGTGCTTGACAGAAATATTTATTCAGGAAGGGTACACAGGCAGCAGGAGATCAGTGCTCCCATTGCTTGGCTCAGAGGCTCCATCGTGCTCTTCATTTTATTTATTTTCTCTCTTTTTTTTTTGACAATTCTTTCCCATTGATATTTATTCTTTCTGGGGAAGCGTGTCTTGAGTCGATCTCACCACAACACAATTCAATGGCGCCTTGTTGGTTCAAGGTTTTCAGCCCTGCACTCCATATCCCATAAGGACCTGCCTCCATAAGGAACTCTCCATCCTCTTAGACACAAGCAAAATCTCCTGCCTTTGGTCCCAGCTTTTGGTGGTTGCAGTTGTACAGACTTTCCAAAACTTGCAATGGAATGTGTTGGAGACAATCACAACATTAAGTGTGGGGCAATATTATTTTCTGCTCCTTCTTTCCCCCATTCCAGTCCTGGCAGGCGTTGATGCCCCTCCGAGCCTCTATCCAAACACGGCACCAAAACACATCTGTAACCATAGACTCGTTTGAGTTCTAAAGGGCTTTAAAAGACACCTAGTCCAACTCGCTGCAGCAAACAGAGAGCAGCCCTTTTGTCAGCACGGAGGTGTCAAAAGCCAAAGAAAATCCATCATCTCATTAAGAAGAGGGAGCGTTCACCTGGTGCTCGGTAGGCAACGGAGAGGAGATGGGGAGGGGACAAAATCTGGGGAGCAAGAATAAAGGATGAAAGGGAGAAAATCCTCATTTCTCAGGTTGAAAAAGGGAGAGAAAATCCTCCTGCTTCCCATGAACAGCTGAAATTTGAAGGCTGTGCTTCAATGTTATTAAAATACTGCCCGCTCTCTAACAAAACAGGGCGTCTGTCATTGAAGGAACTAAGGAGGATGTTATTAAAATGTTCGCTGTCTCTTTCTATAAATTTTTCAGCCTGCATAGTGATATAAGACTTTTAGAGCCCTCTGAGCACCTGTAATAACATTAACCTTTTCATCAAAATGTCCTTTGAGCGTACGAAACGATGTTTATTTGAATTTTGCAACAGGGTAATGAGAAAGCGACTTCTCTATTTTCCTGCTCCCGTTATTTGCACATGAAAAAACCTCTGCCATGAGAGAGCCAGGATTTAGGCTTCCCTCTCCCTGCTTTGGATATTTGTGGGATGTCAGGACACGGTTTTCCTCTCAGGAGGAGGGATGAGCAGAACAGGCTCTGCAAGGGGCTGCTGCAGGGATATGCGATGGATGCAGCAACGGGGATGGGCTGGGATGCACTCCAACAAGGTGCTGCTAAAAACATCCAGATAAGGGTGTTTTTGTTTTCCTTTTGCTCCAGTTTAACCCTTTGCGGGCAGTTGAGTGTGCCTCCCTCCTCCAGACTGTAGGATAACATTGCAAGCTGATCTCAGCTGTTGCTGTAGTGGCTCTGATGGAGCAAATGTTTGCTTACAGAAAGAGAATGACCCCTTGGGAGACCCCCCAAGGCTCACTGCATTGCAAGGGAAGCACAACAGCAATAGACTTTTACTCCCTCAATTAACCTATTTCTTTTCCTCACTACAGAGAACACCACACTGTGTTGATAACACACGCCTTGAGAACCGCCGAGAGGGAGTGAAAAGAGGGAGAAAAAAAAGATCTGCTTTTGATGGACTTAATCTAAGCCTTGCTGAAAGATGTGATCGAATCCCAGTGCTGAGCATGCCTGCATCCGTCACCATCTTCTCACGTTTCAAACCTTTGGTTTTGGGATGGGCTCTGCCGAGCTGTCTGCCTTCAGCACGCCGCTCCAAGCTGCACTAAGACCTCATTGTGCTCGGGGCTGTAGAAATCCAGGATAAAAACAACAGCCCTTGCCCCGAAGGTGATTTTTGCAGAGGCTGAGCAACGCTTGCAGCTCCATCAGCTCTCCACCAAGAGCCTGTGGATGGATGAGGAGAAGTGGGAGGAAGCGCTCCGTTGATGTTAGCATGATGGGAACAACAACAATCTGGGCTGCTGTCACGTTTTGTATTATCTATAAGGCACCACAGTGGTGGAGAGCTTCAAGGAGGGGGCTGGAGAGATTTTGCAGATGTTTGAGGGGACCCTTCGTAGAGGGAGGAGGAGCCCGGTGGGAATGGGGAGGTTCCTGTAAGGGAGCAAGGCAGGGATGGAGGAGGGCTTGTGGTGGATCTGGGGGTCACCCCAAGGACAGAGGAGGGTGGGCTCTGATATTCCACCAAGAGAGGAAGAGCTGGAAACAAGAGGATGAGCCCAGCACAGGGAATAGAGCACTGCGCAAGTGAGGGGAAGCCACACAAGTGAGGGGAAGCAGTAGCCTTGGCACAGCTCATCTGGAAGTGTCTTAGTGGACACCATGCACATTGTGTTGGAACTTAGAAATATTGCTTTTGTCAGAGGTGGCCTGGAGAGCTGAGGGTCTCATTGCTGAGATGTTGAGCTCACTGCTCCCAGAAATGGGTCTGGGGGAACTGTGGTGAAATGAAGGGGCCTCACCGTGCTCCTACAGGACCGACTTTTACACAAACTTGTGAGTGTGCAAGCAGAAACATGGATTGGTTTTCATGATTCTGCATGTAGATCATTATAGTTATCTCCCACCTTAACTTGGAGACTTCTATGCATGTAGACAGAGAAGAAACACTGCCATCTGCTAACTTTGCCTGATCCTTCCCTGGTTGTATTGCAGTTTCTCTGAGTTTTCTTGAGATATAACCACTTTCATCTAAATTTCTTGCTTTACCCACAAAGCACACAACTGGGATTCGCCAGGAATGGAAGACCTGAAAGCTGCAGATGAACTGCAGTCAAACCAAAGGCATCCACAGCTCCTGGCTGAACAAAAGGTGGTTTGAGCTGTGGGAGTTCGGATGTTTTGAAAGGCGAAATATGGTTTAAGAGCAGAAAATTACAGATGTTTTATTCCTCTTGGTTTTGTTGTTTTTGTTGTTGTTGTCGTCGTTGTTGTTACTACTTATTGCTGTTACTTTATTTGCTTTAGAAGGTCCCCAGAATTTTTGGATAAGCACTGGGATTTGCAGATGAATGTGAATTCATAGGAGTCCATCGGGGCATACCTTGCTCTCTCAAGCAGCGAGCGTGTCCCCAAATCCTTCCCAGGAAACAGCAATTGCAACCGAGCCTTCCAGCAAAATTTCACAGGGCTTTCTTCCCCAGCAGGATAAAATTAGCCAAGCTCTCTTGAGATGACAGCTAAGAACTCCAGCTTCCCTCAGATGACCTCAATGGAGTCATTTGTTGCTTAAATGACAGACAAACGCAGTAATTAGGTCTATTTAGTAAAGGGAAGGTGAAAGGTCAAACTACTGGGCAAACTGTCTCCACCGCTTGACTGGGTGACCAAGGTTTGCAGGAGGTGATGTTTGTACAACAACCTGACACTGGCAGCAGCCCGCCAGCAGGTCCCTGCTTGGCGGCGGGGCTCTGCGTGCCTGAAATCTGCCTTCCCACTAATGAAAGCCTGAACCCCCTCACTTGTGTCAGAAGGGATTAGACCTGGAGGAAGGAAGAGCTGATGAAAAGATAGGTTATTGCCATACAGGGTGTGCAGCTTGAGAGAAGGGGATCCGAGAGGGGTTGGGAGGCACGGGTTGAGTTAAGTGGGAAATTATGAATCTTTCTCTTTTCCTCTTCCTCTCTGGCAATGCTCCTTTCTGTTCTCAGTGCTTATTTGCTTTCTGAACGTAGCTGTGCTTCGTGCAAGCTACTCGATGGCAGGCAGAAGCCACACCTGGCTTTCTCCCTCCTGCTTTGGCTTGGAAACTGTGGCATGGGATTTGTGTACTGAGAGCTAAACATCCCATGCACAGGAAAACATTGGTTTTAGCTCATCCCAAATCTCCAGAAGAACACTGAACCAAATATTTAATGTAAGTGGCTATTTTGGCAGAACATTGCAGCTGTGCTTATTCCTGCTGGCTGCCTATCCTTGGGGCTCCAACAAACCCAGCCCCCTTTTATCCGGGGGCAATTTGCAAGATTTCCCTCTGCTGCTTCATAATCTTGGGTTAACATTATAGGATTGTCAAGCAACAGAGACATAAACCAAGATCTCCTTTTTGCATGGCAAGTGGTGATAGATGACCTCCAATTTTGGTTTGGATTAAACCACAGGGGAGTGCCCTTAGGAAGGCTCTGGGCTGCTTTCCTGCTCTCCAAAATGCTCTGGTTTGGGGTGTTTTTCTGAGTGTATTTGGAATGTCTATGCAATGATCTCTGCACCTGGGCTGTGTGGGGATGGTGCTTAGAAACCCTAAAGGTTATCTGGGAACCCTTTCTATGGTCCAAACCTGTGGTGGTTGCTGCTCCAAAGCCCATTGGATGCCCTGGGGCCCTTTACTTCTTGGCTCCACTACTGATATCCCTAATATATTAGGAATAAAATATATATAATAATGTAATATATTGCATTGTTTAATATTTCTCTTCTCTTCTCTTCTCTTCTCTTCTCTTCTCTTCTCTTCTCTTCTCTTCTCTTCTCTTCTCTTCTCTTCTCTTCTCTTCTCTTCTCTTCTCTTCTCTTCTCTTCTCTTCTCTTCTCTTCTCTTCTCTTCTCTTTTCTCTCATTCCACTCCATCACATTTTATTCTATCATTTTCTAACATACTGTATCATATCAGGGATAGCACTATGGCCCTTCCACCTGAGTTCCTGCCTGTCTCTTCTAACCACGACCGTGAAATCCCCTCCCTGTCGAGGTCTCTTAACCCCTGTCTGTGGGGCCCCATAGGGAGGTGCTGCTGATGTCGATGAGAGAGAGGGTCACAAGGAGCCGACGCGAGAGTGAAAAGAAAATTAGAAAACAAATAGAGAGGAGGTGGGAGTGCAGCCTGCACCCATCCCTGGCGCAGCCAGCTTTCCTGCATGCCCTTGAAGTGCAAAGACCCCCTCTGCAGAAGTGGGCTTATCTTCAAAAAGAGCCCTTGCGATGATACAAGAAAGAGCAGACTTCTCACACCTTGTCTTCGCTTCCCGAGATGCTATCTGCCCAGAAGTGCCTGTGATCTCAGTCAGACCTCTCTACCTTGCCACTTGCCTTTTAAGTCTGTTTTGCTAAGGCAGAGGCCTTCCCACTTCATCCTTTTCTCCCTCAGCAATGGCGAGTGAGAAGACAGGCGGCGTTTCTGATGCACCGAAGGAGCAGTAAATGTCATTCCAGAGCCTTTCTTTTGTATATTTTCTCATGGACAGATTAGTTTGTTTAAAGGGCATCTCCTATTTAACACCTCATTGAGCAAAAAACACGTACAGACACGATTTTTTAAAGTGGCTGCTTATAGTGAGCTTTAAGTCCATGCGAGGTGCTTTAATAACTGGTGTCATCACCACAAGTACTGATCACAGAGGAGCTGGGCTCTTGATGACTCATGAAGCTTCTATGATCTATAACAGTATGACCCATATTCTTCCACTGTTTTTCTGTCCAAAACCATACACGTCATGACATTATGGATGAATATTCAGAGTGTGAGTAAATAATCCAAAATTTGAAATTAGGTTTGCCATAGTGGTTGATCTTACAGAGTTTTTCTCTGTAGGCTCTGCTCAGAGTCCCATGGTTCCTACATTGGCATCAACAGGAGGGATGTCCATAAGGCTAAGAGCAAGGAGCAGCCTTTGCTTGCATGGATGGAGTCATTCCCACGGTGTGATAGTAACTCACTGCTTTTGCACTGCACCTCTGGTTAGCCTCTGCAGACAGCAGTGACCCCCCCACCCATTCCCAGAAATGGTGATGTCCTTTTAGGAGATCCCCCTTCATCTGTTTGCTCCCTCCACATGATACAAACCACCCAACAGGTCCTTTGAAAAGGAATTGCATGAATAAAATCCACTTTATCACCAGATCTTTGAGTGTTTATGACCTTTCATTGGTCCTTCATGATACTTATGGGAGAGAAGTGGCCAATTCAGCCAGATAACATTCCTCTACCACTCTGCTTCTCTTTCTTCGGAAGTCTTCCCATTGGGACTGCTCTTGGGGTAAGGTTCAACTCCTTTCCCATAGAGCGGGTATCTTTCATGAGCAGGCAAAGCCATCTCTTCCTTGCAGAAGAATTCACTCTAATGGCAGTCTCAAACGCTTCCAACCCAATCAACTCTCGTTCTGTGCTTTGTAGGTCACTGCAATTTCCTATGAACCTAAGGGGAGATTTTCTTGGGAAAAAATTTGTTTTTCTGTAAGCTAACCAGCTGTTGATTTTCCCCAAGGAAAGTCAAATTATCCTTGATCATCATATCAGCAGATGTACAATAAAGCCAATCCATCACATAAGAAAAACCTGAACCAATTTCCTGCATTTTCTGGGCTGTAGATGTGAAAAAATGAAACCCAGATTCTTTTTCTTCTAGCTGCAAAATGTCCAGCATGAAATCAAACGATGACACCCAAGACCTTGGAGGACATCAGGGATTTGGTGTATATAGTTTACTTGGGAGAGGAAGCTGTTGGCCGAAATTAGAGTGTTTCAGGGACTAGATTAAATTGTAACCACGTTCCAGAGAGCTTGCCAGGGAGCCTAATGGGCTGATCTCATTCACCTTGATGTAAATCCAGCGTAGCTCCACAAAAGCCAACAGCACTACTCCTGGCTCGGTGCGGAGGCACCGCTGAGATCACAAATTGTGCATTTCTAATGAAGACAAAGTTAAGGGAACACGTGGAAAGTGAGGGTGTAGCAACGTCTCTGGTCACAGGCTTTGAGTCCCAGAGGAAACAAAGCTGGCCCGAGTACTGAGGTTTTCAAAGATGTTCTTCCATTAACTTTCGAAGTAAATTTGGAGTACTGATGCCACTGTGCCTGTGTTTGAAAGTTAGAACCCAGTAGGAGCTGTTGCAGACCTGCATTGTTTGTGGCACTTTCCTTCAGTGAGGTGCAAAGGGTCTTCTCAGGAGCACTGTCTGGGTACCCTGAGGCAGCTGGAGAGCATCATGGGGACTGTGCTTCAGGAGGATGCTGAGAGCACATGGGAATTGACTGCTTAGCACTCAACAAGACGAGCCTCATCCACACGATCCTCCTCCATCAAGCAAATCCCATATTATCTCCTATTATAAGTGCCTACACCCATGACATACACCCATTTACGACAACCCAGATCAGTTGCTGGGTTTCAGGGATCCACAGGATTTCAGCTGAGCCCTTGGGGATGTTCTTCTCCCCTTGCTGAACCTTTCCCCTGGCTCTCTGAGATTGTCCCAATCAGGTCTCCTCTCTACCTGCCCTCTCTCACCTGCCTACCTGCCACTCAATACACCAAGGCACTGATTTATCTTCTTTGTCCTGTCCAAGTCCAAAGAGAAAGGCAGAATTAAGATAGGAACAGTGTAATGAACTCCATCAATGGTTACTCATTTTCCAAAAATTTAGCTGAGCGTGTTTTAAAAAAAAAAAATAAATAAAAATGCTGTGAGAAATCTGGACAGGCTCCTTCCTTGGATGCACAGAAAAAATTCACTGTGAGGTCCCCAAGGACACTGTCTCCCTGGTTTTAAATCTCATGCAAGAGAGGATAAATCGAGAGCCCCTTCCCCCTCCTCCCCTGACATTTCATTTGTGATTAAGGCACTATTCATCGCCCCTCGTCTTCCAAACCCTTTACTATTTATGGACCTGCTGTTTTTCCAGCGGTTGACACTAGCGTGCATTCAGCTCCGCTCTTCTTTCCCCATCCCATCCTGTTCCCCCCCCCCCCCCCCCCCCCTCCTCTCCATAAAGGCATTTCTCCATTTCAGTAGAGAAACCACTAGTGACTGGAGTGTCTGTGACCTCTGGGCTGTCAAACTCCCACTAACTAAATAAAAGCAGCCCAAGAGGGAGAGAGTTAGCATAAATCACTTCCCGTGACAGAGACCACCTGGTATACACTCTCTGCATGGAGGTACCCAGTCTATTCCAGCTGCTGAGTTTGCACTTTCCCGCATTTTTATGGACACCGTTGGAGAGATACATTGTGTTTACACAAGGAATGGAAATTTCAGTTTTACTGCATGTAACTGATTTCCTCGGCTGGCGGTGGGCAAGCTCTTTGATTAGCTGAGCAATGAGGCCCGTCACGTCCCTGAGGTGTGCTGTGAACTCAGCGGGTCTGTTCCTAGGTGCTACGGGGCAATCGCTTGCAAGGTTTGGACTCCTGCCCTCCTCGTCCATGTGAGAGCTTTTGCCACAGTCTAGGGTAGAAGAGTAGAATCATAGGATCGTAGAACGGCTTAGGTTGGAGGGGACCTCAATGCTCATCCAGTCCCAACTCCCTGCTGTGGGCTAGTTGCCACCCATAGATCAGGCTGCTCAAGGTCCCATCCGACCCGGCCTTGGAGAGAGAGGCCAGATACAGGTCAAGGAAGATTTAGCTGCTGACAAAGCTTTCCTCTTCATTGCCCCCTACCTTCTTGACCCATCCTTGGGACCTCCCAGTCATTTTACCCATGGCAGAAATGGCCGTTACCCTCAAACTCATCTTGCCTAAACTACCACAAAGCCTTTGGTTGATCTAAAGATCAATAGGGATCAACTGAAGTCGATGTGAAGATCATCTGAAGATCTGGAATCTGCTTTGCCAAGAGAGAGGCTGTGCCTAGGGTCAGACATGGCCATTGCCATGACTTCGTGTTAGCTACTCCCAGGGGTTCTGAACAAAGCGGGTTTGTGTTCTGCCCCTGCCCTGTACATCCAGCAAAGTTGTTTTAAATTATTTCCAGCCAGGGTTGCAATGCTCATATATTAAGGTTTCAGAGTTTGTTATGAAGCGGCATCACCATTTTTAAACAAAAAGACATATATACCAAGCAATGTTTATCAAAAAAAGAGACTTTTGCTAACAACAAGAGAATTTTGTTAATGATGTTCCATGAACAAAGACAATGGTTGTGGAGGGGGAGGATTAACAATAAAGAGGCAAAGCAAAGGCCAGTAAAAGCCCTCCAGTGAGATGAACTTTTAATCAGAGAAAGCAGGTTTATGTAAAGGTCATTCAGAAAGGAAGAGAAAGGCAATTTCCATGAGGTTTGTGAAATTTAAAAAAGAAACCAGTTATGCTGTAGCTGAAAATAGCAGCGCACAGGTATGCGGACTTTCTTCTGATCCCTGTTTTTCCTTACTGTGAAAATTCTAATGTTATTTATTTATTTTTTGCTTCATGCAGTGAGTTCTTCCCATTAGCAGCTTGGAAGAACAAAAGGCTGAGAAGGATTTCAGGACAGGAACATGTTTTTCCATCTCAGAGGTTATTGCAGCCAAAGTGCAGCTATGGGAGCTCTGAAGCCAGCTGATAGAGAAAAACCCTCAGAGCGGGTGCACAATTAATTTTTTCAGACTGGTTCCAAACCCAAATAACTCAGAGGAAAAGCAGTTTGGAAATAATTCAGGTGAGATCAGCCAGAAATGATGTTTTGCTTTTGCACAGAAAAGTGAAGCCAGAAATGAGAGTCGTGGTGAATGAACCCATTCAAGTCGAACCTGCTTGCTGTGAAACTGCCTCTTCTAAGAGAGCCCTGATGACCCCACATCCCATGTGTTGTATCTGGCTTGATTTTCCTGAGGAACACTGGAGGTGCTGCCACGAATGGCTCAGCTCAAAGGGGAATGTGATGCCAGGGTGTTCCTGTGCTCTCCTCCAGCCCAGCCTTGCACAGCTACTGGAGCTCCCTCAAATCCTTCTGGACCTCCAGAAAGGTGAAGCAGAGGGAAGAGAAGCTGGAGAGATGTCTCTTCAGGGTCTGCACAGCACAAGTGGCAGCTGGTCTGAGTGCCTTGGTGTTCAGAGGGACTGGTTTTCTGTGCTTCTTTTTCCCTTGGCACAACAAGACCAAGATATCCAAGAGTGTCATGAAGAAATCAGGAGATTTTGGGTCTCCAAAATGCTGAAGAACTGGGAGAATGTGGGAACCTTCATCACTGAAGGCCTTCCTTGCCTTTCCTGAGATCTATTGGAGTCACTTTTTAGATGTTGAGGTACTTAGATCAGCTAAGCAGACATCGTAGCAGTTTGACCCCAGCAGACTGGGGATGAGTCTGTTGGGTTAGCCGGCACTGGGGATGAGTCAGGCACATCCCGATCCTTCTTCAGGTGCTTGGCAACCAGTCTTCTCCTCCCACCACTGTCTGAGAGCACCCAGGCAGCTATGAATGCCTGGGAGCTCCTTTCAGTGCTTCTATGCTGGGAAGAGACGTGGAAGCAACCAAGGAAGGAGGTTGTCCCCAGGCCAGGTGTAGCTGCTGGCCCCCAGCTCTCCATCCAAAGAGCTGGAGAGGGGTTTGCACGTGTCTCCCCTGTCAGGCCAGCGAGTTTGCTTTTTCCTGGAGCCCCTTCAGCAGTGGGATGCCAGAGAGCATGCCAAAAGGAGAAAATTCTTCAGTGACGTAAATGCAGTAATAGCACTTGTTAGTGGTATGTGTGCTCCCTGCCAGGCTAGGGAAAGGAACTCGGGTTATATGTAGAACAGTGTCTCTCTGTCCCCATCACACACACACACACACACAAAAACCGAAATCAAAGAAAGCTTGAGCCCTTTCCATAGGGTATACCAAGTCCATAAATTTAATTTAGAAGCTCTGCACGTTCTCAGATAAGGATTTGATTTGCTCAGGTTTACAGAGTTACATTTAATTGGAGTGCTCTGAGTAGCAAAAACTGAGAGGTCTCCATAAAGACTTAGACAAGCGGGACATTAATTGCATTATTTTCTTTACTGATAAATCTTATTTGGTGGAGCCAGCATCATCAGATAAAAAATAGATAAGATCAAACCCTGTCTTTAAATTCCAGATCTCCTGGCTTGAGAAAATATGGAGATCAGATTACGGTGTAACTTTTAATGGGCTTCAGAGATTTCTGCCCAGGCAGGACAGTAAAAAATGTAGATCCTTCAAGATCCTGGAAGGAGCAGATAGGCTGTATTTGTGCAGTAGTCAGCAGTTTCAGATAAGGAACAGAGGATACTCAGGTCTGATTGCTGCCGTGCTGAAGTTTTCCACATAAAAGCTGCACTCTGCTTCAGGAAAAGGATTCGAGTCTCCTCAGTAAACATGAAAGCCAGCCCTTGTACCCAGCCTAATTCTCCTTGTCGGCTTTGATCCAAAACATTCTTCCAAGTGAGAAGGGAGAGGGGAAGGGACCGGGGGAAGATTGAATAAGGGAGCCAAGAGGCTGCTCTGGAAAATCACGGCTGAAGTTATAGGAGGGGAATTAATCTTGAGAGGCCGTATGTAGCAGTTTCATCCATCAAACATGACACTGGTGCCATTATTAGTGAAGATGGAAAATTAAATTGCAAAATTATCTGTTCTGTTTCATTGACTTTTTTTTTTTTTTTTTTTTTTTCCTTTCCTCTTTTCATTCCAGGCATCATTTGCAGCAATACCACTCGCAGTTGGCAGCACGTTATTAAAAGCACCTGGCCATGAAAGGAAATCGGATCGCAGGGCATGTTTGGTAGTGCTGTGGTTTCAGAGCTCTTGGGCACACTGTGGCACGAGAGGGGATTCAGTGGGTGCACAGGGGATGGGGGGCACTGTGTGGGCTCCCATAACCCCCTCCCATTGCTCTGTGCCCATGGGTTTCTGTCCAGCAGGATTGATGCTGGAGATGGGAAACAATGGCTGTAGGCACTGGAACACTTTGCCCAGAGCGGCGTTGGATCCCTGGAGACAGGCTGAACAGGACTCTGAGCACCTGATGGAGCTGTAGGTGCCCCTGTTCACTGCAGGAGAGTTGGACTAGGTGGCCTCTAAGGGTCTCTTCCAACCCAAATGATTCTATGACTTTCCACCCTCAATTCCCACTCTCTCCCCTTCCGCAATCTCTGCAACTTCCAAACTCAACCCGAGGCCAGTGGGAACGCGGTAATAAAAAGCAACAACAACCTAAAAAAAATCCCTGCTGGAAGCTATTTTTAAGCAAGTGACCCCTCCATCCCCCTTGGAGCCTTTTATTGCAACCCAAACACAAGGGCACACCAACGTCATGGGAATCCAAGAGAAAAGGGATTAGCAGGGAGTTATTGCCCAAAATTCAACAGCCCAAGCTGTGTCCCTCTCTCAAGTGATGTGCAAAGGGTATATATGCAGTAAAAAGCATGAAAAGTGGTTTAGGAGACCTAGCACCCATCAGATGTCAGGTCTGTTAGAGGAGGAATTTCTCAGGTAGCTGAGCAAGCTCTAAGAAGTGGAATTGCCCTGATTGTTTTTTGAGTCTTAACTCAGAGCAGGGAATGAGAAAAGGCAAAGAAATGACCCAAGGATCTCTGAGTTGTGCTGGGGGAAAAGATCAATTCGTAATACTGAGAAGAAATGTAAATAAATGGTCCATCTCGGTGGGAACTGACCCCTGATGTTCCCATGGCCTGGCCATCAAAAATAATTTCCTTTTCCTGTAAGTATGTATCTATGTGTATGTACACATGCACACATATGTGTGTATTTATATGGATTTTGAATCATGCTATTGAATTTGTAGGCGTTCAGGGAATGGTACCCTGGTGAAAAAGTTTTCTGTTGAAGACTGAACTGCACACAGCAGTGAGGTTTGCACTGAACAACCTTGCTCTCTTTTGTGTTTTCTCTGCCTGATTTCTATTTTATTTTATTTTTTCTTTTTTTGGCTGTTACATCTAGGAGTAATTTGTAGGGGTCAGGACACAGGCTGTAACTCCAGCACTGCGTCTCGTGTTGCTACTGTTTCACTGAAAGCAGAGAGTGAAATCTGTGTAATAACAATAAATAGTAATATCCAGGTCTTACAGAGCTCTTTAATCAGAGTTTCTCAAAGTATTTTGCAAATGGAGAAGGCATGAAAGAATTTTTGCTAATGGAGAAAGCAGCTCCAGTCAAGGATCTCTCTTAGATCCTTCGGAAATAGATGTGGCAACCATCACCTATGAATGCTCAACTTCTATAGCTACAAAACTCAGCACACGATGGCCAGAAATCCTGCGGGAAGATTGGTCCAAAGAGCTTTAAATGGAAATCACCATCACTTCCAATAGAAAGGATGCTGCACCACCCTCCTGCAGGACACTGTGCTCACTGCCTTGGCTTTGGCATCAAAATTGTGATGGAGGTGGACGCTCAGCTTCCTCCAGGGCTAAACTTCCTGCTGGGATGAGGAATGTCCCTGAGCCTCAAAGAATAAGAGATACCTCTCCATGACGTGAATGAGAAATAGAGAGACTGAGGTTAGCATTTTCCTATGGTTTTTGGTTCTGGCTTTTCTACTGCTAGATTTGGAGGACTCAACAGATCTCCTTTGCACTGATCATCTCATAGTGATGCAGTGGTGCATAGTGGTGGGTGGAAGGATGGAGGAATGGATGGATGGATGGATGGATGGATGGATGGATGGATGGATGGATGGATGGATGGATGGATGGATGGATGGATGGATGGATGGATGGAGGAATGGATGGATGGATGGATGGATGGATGGATGGATGGATGGATGGATGGATGGATGGATGGATGGATGGATGGATGGATGGATGGATGGATTGAGGGATGGATGAGTAGGTGGATAGATGGTTGGATGAGTAGGTGGGTGGATGACTGTATGGATGAAAAGATGGGACTCAGAAGGGTTCTCACTCACACATCTGTGCTCAATGAGTTAGAAGGAGAAAGAGCAAAATGTAAGCAATCAAAAATACAAATAACAGAAAGCAATTAATGTCTTCTCCATTTTTATCCAGATCTGTACATAGCCCAGCCTGCGTAATAATGGTTTTATGTTAAAATCTGAGATAACCCACCATTCAAGAAAGCACAAGTGGGAGTGTGGTGGTCAGTAGCTGTCCCTGGGGCTACTTATCTGTGTTTGTCCTGGCCTCTTCAAGTGCCTCCATCACCATAAAGAAGTCAGAAATGCCCCTCTGCCCTCACCCCAACCTCTGGCAATAAATCCAAGGAGATGCAATGCACAGAACAGCCAGGGACTGTGCCAGAACTGTCTCTGGAGCAGCACAGCCAGGACGACAGTACCAGGAGAACATAAATTTCAGCCTGCTCTGCCTTATACCATGAATGCTGAGAGAGAGAAATGTAATACAAGCCTCTCCCAGGCCATTCCTGTGCCAAACAGCAGCCTCTATATCATTTGTTGGTTTATTATAAACAGGCTTCCACTGCAGTTTTGAAGCAGATATTTTTTATGAATAAACGCAGTGGTTGTTTTATTATTTTTTTTTTTCTCTCCTCCAAAAATCCATTGCTTGCAAATCTTCACGTGTCAACGTGAAAAAGCAAGCACCCCTCATTTCCCATCCCCATGCTGCCCTGGAGGCTCTGCAAAGTCCCCTTCATCACTGAATAGCAGCAGTCTGTTAACGTTCATACCCAGATTCCCTGTTTACTACTTATGCAAAGGCTTTTTTTTCCCACCAGTGTAAACACAGTTGATCACTTTATATCCTCTGTATATTGTTTCTTAATATGAATGAAGTGAAGCAGGCGAAGCAGCAGTCGTTCAGATTATGGCCTAACATAAACTTACAGTGGGTTCTGAAGTGTTTGGTTTTGCAAACTGTGAAAATGGCTTAAACTGTGTAATAGGAACACGGTCATATTGTTAGCACTTAGCATTTGATATTTAAAAAGAAAAAAAAAAAATTAGGACATGGATATCTTTGCAGCATACAAATGTGATCTGTTTCCCTTGCTGTATTTTTTTTCCTTTTTAAACAACTCTCCTTGGACAAATGTTATATCTGCTACTGCATAATCCAAGACAAACAAACCTGCTGCGACAGCATTTAAAAGAAGCAGGTTCTTGCATTCAAATGAGGTAAAGAGAAAGAAATATTTGACCTTTTTTTTTTGCCAAAAATACTATGGCTTACATTTGTTTTTTATTTTCCTTTTATTAAATCACTTTAATAAAGCACCCTAAGTTTATTCTGTGACAATTAGTTTATGGTGTTTCTGAAGTGGATTTAGATTTGAGTGATAAAATTACAGGCCAGAATTACAACCATAATGGAAAATACTGGTTCATGTTTGGCTTTGCATACCACAACTGAAAGATTACTGGCCATTGCCAATAAGCAGGGGGAAGTAAAGATAATACTCAGTGCATTCGCAGACGTGAGTTGGATTCCAGGACATGCCACAGTAGATTTGTAGAAGGTGAACTGGAATATTTTAGCTGTGTTTCATTAATGGGGAAAAATCTGACAGGTTGCAAGGAGGTAACTACAGTTCAGACACTGATTTGTGTGATCTTTCCAGGAAAAATGTCGATCGTTTAAATCCTCAAATTAAACAGCTTTCTGAATCCCAACTCAGCTGATTACATCACAGAGTAATTCCCTCTTTCCTTTGTTTTTTCCAAAAGCAACACAAAGTGGCTGGGATGTTTTCTTGGGTTGGATGTTGTTGGTTTTTTGGTGGTGGTGGTTTTTTTTTTGTTGTTGTTGTTAGGAGAACGCTTACAGAAGCAGAACACACTTCTGGGAATGGGGAATACAACCAAAACAGAGGGTTTGGAGCTCAGCTCAGTGCTCCTGTGTGACCCCACAACACGTGGTTGTCCTAACACAGGCTCTTTTCACACAGCCCAAACTGTCCTGCAGGCACTGCCTCTTCCAGGATGCTCGTTGATCACAAATTGTAGGACCATTATGGGTAGAAAAGATCATGAAAATCATCAAGTCCAACCATCAACCCATCCCTACTACGTCCACGTGCCATGGGATGCGTGAAGGGCAGTTAGTGCCACGGAGACACAAAGTGTCCTGATGGACCGTGTGGCAGATGAGGGTCCTCCTCCTTCTCCCAAAGACTTGAAGCATCAAGATCTTCCCCACCTAAGGCCACTCTTTCTCTTCCTCTACTGACCTGGGGATGTCCAAGGCAGACTGACCTGTCAGGTTGACCTGAACACCCAGTAATGCAGAACTGAAAAAAGAAAGAAAATCCCCAAACCTGAAAACATTTGCTTGCACACATGAGAAAACATCTTTAAAGGCTGGATTTTCAAAGCGGCTTGACCTCCCGCTAACTTGTTATAAAGCAGAAGGAAAACGGGGAGGTTTTCTGCAGCAAGGTCAGAAACTGGAACGTTCTCTGTGGGTTGCAGCAGTGCCTTCTCAGCACTAGTGCATAAATGGGGAGCGGGGCAGGTGACAAATGTGTGCATGCCTGCAACTTGTGCTGCAGAGAGTGGGCTCGTGGCTCTTGAGTGAATACATTGCTCTGTCTGGCTCATGTTAACACACTGAACAGGAACAGTGCTCAACGTTGGGTGCATGCATGGGGCAGCTGGGTTTCATTGCCCCCTTCCAGAACACATCTGCACCCATCAGCCAACTTCAGTCAAATGTGGGAAAGGGAGAGAGGTCATGCAAAGGGATGAAGCTCTCACAGGTGCTTAAAGGAGGCTCGGATGTGTCGCTATGGGAGGTGAGCACAGCCTCTCTGCAACACCGGGGTGCCACGGAGGGCTTCATTGCTGGAGAAGCTTTGGGCTGATTTGAGAAATGGGTGGATAATGCAGCATCCATTCCTCAGCCAACTTTTTTACCCTCAGTACTCAGTGTTCTGTTATCTATTGAGCCAATCACTTACCAGACACAAGCCTGCTGCAATACAACCTTTATTATTTCGTATGATCATGCCACACACTGTCTGAGTCTGAAGCTTCATAAATGTGGCTTATGCAGAATACATCCCCTCTGAAAATGAGCCAAGCTTCGGTTTTCCAAATGTGTCCAAATTTACAGGAACTAACACAGCCCTCGGGCAAAAGAGAAAACCAACAGCTTGCAAAGACTTTGAGAATGGGCAATGCAAGAAATCCATGTCCAGTGATCCTCAGGTAAGTTTTCTTTGATGGTTGCAGATGGCTCCAGGTATTCTCAGTGTCTGATGAGCTCTGGGAAGTAAGTTTTATACTGATTGCTAATTTGCAGACATGGAGCACCGTATGAAAGGTTTGCTCCTAAAGCACTGCAATGCTCACTGGTTGAAAGACCTCCTCTGAGAACTTTAAGAGAGTTTTTCTAAGAAAATGAGCCCGCAATGTTGGGAAACTGAAAACATTAGTGGTCTGAAAGAGTGTCATTATTTTTGCTGTAAAAATGTACCGGGTAGTTTGGCATCTCTGTCTGACATCTGCTCCTCATTGTCTTCTGCCAATGCAAACTCATCAAGTCAGAAGAGATGAAATATTCCCCTTTGCTCCCAAACCCACCTCTCCCCTGGCTGCAGCTGTCAGCAGCTCGGCCACCTTGGCTTCATTACTGAGCCATCCCCCGCCAGGCACTTCTGCTGCTGACAGCTATGCTCCAAGTCCCACTGAGCAAATTTAAGATGCAGCTTCCCCGCAGCTCTCCACATCTCATTCCCTCCCAGCAGCATCACAAGGGACGAATCTCATAAGGAACACCATCAATATCAGTATCAATTTTCAACCCCATTTACGTCTTAACTCTTGTACAACTTGCTCTTATGGCAGTGCTCTTTTCTTTGGAGTATTCCTTCTCAAATAACTTGTGCTTGGTTGTGAAGATCAGCCATGAAAATGATCCTCTCTTCCCCTTCACTAGGGAAAAAGCAAACGGGAAATAAACAATATCAAATGCACAAACCGAGAAACCAGATGTCAAGAAAGATGGAGAGCAGAGGAGTGCAATCATGAAAGAAAAGGCATAAGGGCTAAGACAATTGAAAAGAATAAAAGGCAAATATTGCAATTTTAAGCTCAGTAAAGCCATTCAGCTTTGACCCAGCTTTGGTCCATTCTATTTCTTTAGCAAGCGTTTTGTTGCCCACACACGTGGTGATACAAGGGGGAAAGGTGGGAGAGGAAGGTGGGTTCCCAAGAAAGTAGAAATGTATGGAGAAATCCTAGAGTACCAGGGTTTAGAATTGCCAGGAGAAGAGCTTAAGGAGGCAAGCTCGGAAGGTTAATTGTGCTGAAGAATAGACATGTTTTCAGCTCCAAAATAAACTGTCCTTAAGGCAAACTGGAGACACAGTGGATCAAAGCATCTGGATAGAACATTTGAAAATGTTGGCTGAGCGATGCCTAAATAAATGTATTGTAAAACCTTCTAGTTGCACATATCTATGCACACAGAGGGCCATAAAAACTCTGTTTTGCAGGAGCTGGGCTTGAGCTCAGAAGCTCAAGGAAGCTGCACATCATCTCTCCGGGCCCATCTGCACAGCACAGACACTTGCTGCTGGGTGTGAGTGCAAAATGCAGCTGCAGAGCAGCTGTGCAGAGCCCCTGAATCCCACAGAGCCCCACAGAGCCCCAGACCTGCTGCATTTTCAGGGCACTGAGGACACACGTAGGGGTGGGAGCTGCAGGGGACCATCAGCCCTACAGAAACCCCACTGATCCCAGATACACGGAGAAGCCCACAAGCCTCCCCTTGAGCACTGCAGCTCTTCACCCCCTGGGGTGCAGGTGTACTCAACATCCTTGCCCAGCACCTGGCTCCAGTCATCACCTGAGCAGCACACACAGCTGGAGCTCATCCTGCTCATCCTAGAGCTGAGCCAATCCCATCCCCGCTGTGGGGAGAACCTGTGTTCCTGGCTCTATTTCTACCAGCTCAGAGATAAGGAGCCTTTTTGGCTTTCCTCTTGCTGCAACTGGTCTCTCTAGGCATGGATTTTTGGAAGGCGTTTTGCTGCATGGATATTCTGGTTCTTCACATTGATTGGGCTCCTGGCTGTGCCTCCTGCTTGCACTGTGTGAGTAATGCCTTTAATTTCCTCAATATTTCACTCCTGTTATCTGTGATGTTGGCACCTGGATTTAAACATGGCTCTGACTGCTAAGCTGGACTTTCCTTGTCTTGCTTAAGTTCCTTTTGTGGGCTCTGTTCCCAGTATACTTAACGTCTGTGCCCAAAAGGTGAGCGTGATTTGAATGCAGGTCCAAACCCAGTCTCAGTCAGCTGAGATATCAGTGTGGCTGGGAGGGCATCCTTCAGGAGCTCTCTGGAGTCATTGTGTGACTGCATATTTGTTCTGGAAGGAGGGAAGTGTTGGCTGAGATGCCTCTATTGAGGCCAATTTGACTTTCTTGCATGCCCTGGCCACGTGTAGGCAGCAGCAATGAAGTGCTGGGATATATTTTAAGACCCGAGCTTTGGGGAGAAAAGCTATTGAGCTCCCGTCTTGACAGAGAACTCTTCAATTTCAGATTTTTCTATGGCTACTTGTATTTGTCCTAGTTCAGGGCTTTTCCATGTTGTTACTCCTATGTATTCAGTGCCACTTCTGAATCGCCTCTAAGAAGTGCAGCCTTCCTGCAAGTTTTGTAAGCAAACCAACAAGCTGTCTATTACTCAAAACTGGAATACATCCCAAACCTTTCACCACTCATCTCAGGGTATTGACAGCTCCAAGTGTTTTCTCTAAACTGTTGATGTTGTTGGTATGCTTGTGATATTTTCTCTGTAGTCTCGAACTGCCGTGTTTCATTTCTTTGTTTATGTAAGACTTGCAGTGTTCATTAGGAAAACCAGGGCTGGAAAAAAAAATAATGTCTCGTGCATGAAGTAGCTTATTAGAAGGAAGGAAAATCAAATCCATGGTTATGACGGGGTGCGTTTCCACTGTGTATTGTATTGGTGGATGGGTCCAGAGTTGGTGCTGGCTTAATAAGGTGTACAGAGCTAGCAGTTTTTCATCCCTTTCAGTGCAGTCAGCAAAGGTCTCCAACATCTCCAAGTTAGGTCTCACCAGCAGGGACCTGTTAAAGCCAGTATGGGATTGAGTATTCCCTTTCTGCTCCACTGGGGCCACTTGTGTCATCCTGCTTATCTATGGAGGGGTTAAGTTCCCTATTCAAGATGCTGATTTCATTACACCCCTCAGCCATAAACACTGCGTGCTGTAGCACTGACAAATTGCTGGGTGCTATTGGCAGATGGAGAAATGCGTGTGCGGGCCAGGAGATCAATTCAGCCTTTTGCTGTTTGCCAGCAAGTGAGTTATCTCTATCTTGAGTGATTTTTATTTTGCTTCTTGATCGTGTTTGTAAATGTGATCCCCCGATGACACAATGCATAAAGCCTTGGTGTGCAGCTCCGTGTTGCTGAGATAGAGCTGGAAGGAGCTCCAAGCTGCATAAATTATTTTAAACACGAGCTTAACATCTTCCTTCTCCTCTCCCTTTTGGGTTTGTTTGGATAAGGACATGGAAAGGGGATACGTTGCTTTGATTTGAGGGAGAGTGGAGGGCAAGAGTGCCTGAGTGAGGACTTGGTGGCAGTTTCTTCTCCCATTTCTGCTGTTTTCAAAGGTGCTACCAGGGGGATCAGGTCTCATTTATCTCCTGCTTTCTCTGTCAGGTTTGGTCAAAGCTGAGATTTGCCCATGAGAAGAGTTGCAAGAATGATGGTTGTCGTTGTCCTAGCTATAAGCTGCTGAAGTTCTTGCTCATCTTGCTGCCAATTGCAATAGCTTGAGGTGATGGAATGGGAAGGAAGGATTCTGAGCCTGGTCTTCATCTATCTTTATTCAAAGATACTTGTTTGAAACTTATTTATATCTACTAGCAAATGCACATTTGAAGTGTTATCTCAACCTGCTGAAGTAAGTCTTTGGTTGCAATGGGAGCTATAACCAAAGCCTTCATTAATCTAGCCTTGATTGAGAACCTCACCTCATGGCTGCCTTTGCTCAGGGGAGCAATTGCCTTGAATTCAGTGGTATTTGGCAGAAATTCACATGAATTTGACCCATTGGCTTGTGCACTGCTGGTGCTGCACCAGCTGCTTTAACAGTGTGGAGAAGGGTTGGATGCCCCTGCTGCCCAGGCCATTGCCTTGCTGCATAGCAGGGGTAAGTGGCACCCATGAGTGTGTCTGACTTACTGCATGCAATCGTGTGCGGGGTCTGGTCTGAGATGTGCAGGGATGGAGTGCAGAGAGCATCCTGCCCTGCACCAAGGAGGAGGGGATGGAGTCAGGATTGATACTCCAGTAATCCCTTCCAGCCTTTCTCTTCATCCACATCCAGATAGGGCTGGGAGATAATTGCATCCACCATCCAACTGCTAGGATTTCCTCGGAGCATGAGAAACAGACTTTTTATGCCTCTGACCTTGATCTAAATTTGTTTCCTTTTGAGCTGCTATTTAAAGGGGAGGGTGGTTGAAAGCGAGAAGGAAAGTTTGATTTCTTTAATGTTCATGGAAGCGAGCGATTGATAACACTTGCAAGAGGCAGGCAGGGAGCCAGAGGGATCCTGCACAAAGCAGAGCTGCCAGCACAGCGTGGCTGGCTGGGGATGCAAAGCTCTGTCTGTTTACAAACCAGGCCACCCCTTGAGATGCTCTTGCCAATTGTTTCAGGCTGGAGGGAGTGCTGTGTGCTGAGCTCCATGAGCTGAATAAATGCCCACCAGCTTCAAAGCCTGCAGGTAGATGGGCCTGGAGGGAGCAAACATTAACTCCTTCCTCCTTGGTTGCTGCTTTTATGACAGCTTTGTTTCCTGGAAGGGGAAGTTGAGATTTTGCTTTCTTTATAAGAAAAGAAATTCACAAAAATATCTGTCATTGCAGCTTAGAAAATAGCTCTTATCACAACGCTGGGAAACTATTGTTCTGATCTTTATAAATACACTCGTATTCCCCTTGACTTTTTCCCTCTCCCTCCCCACTTGCTATCTCTCCAGCTGTTTGCCCTTGGCTGCTTCCCAGATGCTTCATGATGTAAGAGGAGATAAGCTGCCACAGGGAATTTAAATCAGGGGTGCTGTGTGTCTTGCACTCCCCAAAATGCTTGTAGGGCTGGAAATTCCCATGCATTTCATGTAAAGCTACCATGACATCCACTGCAAGTCACAGATGGTCCGGTCACTTTCTGTCTAGCATTGAGATGGTCACATCCACCATGGGGATGTCATGCCCTGCACTGAACAAAGCCTGGGAGCCTTCCTGGCACCTGGCCGCATGCCCTTTGCCAATGGCCTCCATTGCGCCTGAAGGTTAGAGGCAAACAGGAATCAGGAGCCCCCAGGCAGAGCAAGATTTCCAGCAGTGATAAGAAATACAGGTTGAGTTGATGGGTTTTCAGAGTTTGGTAAAGTAAAATGCATGATGTCTTTATGGTGGTCTGAAGGCACTTTTTTCTGTAGTGATTTGGACCACTCAGTGACTTTGGGACGCTTACAAAACCAGAAATCCCTTGCTATGCTGTTTTCAAACTTTGGCCCCAAAGATTGAGTTTTGCTTTTCTGGTGACTTGCAGCATGACATTGGCTGTGTTCCCTTTCCTTGAAAAGGAAGCAAATAAGTCTAGCAATCTATCTGAAATATATTTAGTGTATCAGATTTCCTTCTGTAAAGTGTAATAGCTTCCTGGGATGGAAAGAACTGTGTAAGAAGCTGAGTGAACTCAGAGGGTGTAAATCACTGCAATGGGGTGAGGTCTGTAAGAACTGCTCTGTAGCTGAGGCTACACAGAGGTGCTGGAGTCACTGTCTCTGGTGGTGTTCAAAAACCATGGAGATGTGGCACTGAGAAACGTGGCCAGTGGGCAATACTCTTGATAGGTGTATGCTTTAAACTAGATGATCTTGGAGACCCTTTCCAACCTTAATGATTGTATGATGCAGATCCTTGACTCTCACTGGGGCACATCCATGTGCTCCGAGCATTGGATTGGTTGCACTTCAGCATTGCTATGGCTTCTTGTGCTGTGGGAAACACCTATTGGGGAAACTTCTGGAGAACCTTGCTTACAGAGGTCTGAAGAGCATGTGGCGATGTCTCATGCCCTGCTTGTAGCATGGGAAGGTCACTGCAGAAAGCAGCCAGGCTACAGAGGTTGGGTGGTGGGAGTTAGATCCCTGCACTCACAGAGAAAACTGGGAGGAGGAGATGTTTTATGGAGAGGGGAGGAGGGGAAGAGCTGACCCCGCATGTGCTGTCATGCTGGATGCCTGCTCTGTGTTAAGTGAGCAGAGAAGCTGCTGTGCTCCTGCCCAGCTCACCCGCAGCACTCTGCTTTGCCTTAAAAGAAGCAGAGATCTAAATCCCTGGGTAACTTCAAAGCAGCTCGAGGGAGATTAGGCTTCTTCAGAGCCAGTGGATGAGAGGGAGGGAGGGGTTCTGGGGCTCAAATGCTGCTGAGAACCCTCAAGCCTCCTCTCTGGAGAGCAGAGAGGAGCTGGCCCTTTGTGTTTTGATGCCTGCAGCAGATCAAGGCCCCCTGCATCACCCCTGTTCTCTGTTCCCAACTGCTGGCTCTGTCATGCTAGCTGCTTCCTGCTCCTCTTCATTAGCAGCTCTCAGCAGTGCAAAGGAATCAGACTTTGCAAGTATGAGTTCATCTCCAAAAACTTTGTACTGATGCCAGTGGGTCAGTCGCTTTGCAAAATAGAAACTTCCCTTCGAGAAACACTATCCCTTCTGAGAAAAGGCCAGAAAGCCAGAAAAACAAACTATCAAAAATGCTGCATTCAGAAACGCTCCTCAACTTGAATCTGTTTCTGCTCTCGTTCTGTTGGGTGGCTGTGAGTGTAAGCAGAGCTTCCTGTGCTTCTGTCCATCTGCCAGTGACCCACAAAGCTGCTTCTGTTGGGTGACTTCACCTGGCCATCATATATAGAGGCTGGGCAGAAGTTTTTGGCAGAGGTAAGGGCAAATCTTGCACTGTTTCTGTCCAACTAGAGAAGTGAGGATGGTGTAAGTTACTGATGAACGCATGTCCACCTCTTGGCTCTTCTTGGCTTTGGTCTGCAAAGGCTTATAGTTACCAGCAAGTTGTATACATGGACTTGTGGCCATCACTAGAGGTCCCGTGGACCAGGATGTTCTTGGGAAAGGAACTGCAGGACTGGTACCAGCACTACCTGTTACTGAGCATCACATGTCCTTAGATTAGTATCATAGATGCGTTGAGATTGGAAAAGACCTCTCAGATCACCAACCCCAACTTGTCCCACCATGCCCACTGGCCACATCCCTCAGTGTCCCATGGTTCTGGATCACCTCCAGGGATGGTGACTCCACCACCACCACCCTGGGCAGCCTGTGCCAATATCTCACTACTTCTGAGTATTTTTTCTTTATGTCCTTGCTTCATAGCAGCACTGAATGGATTGAAAGAGTTGTGACTTCAGCACATCGCCTCTTGCTGTCATTTCTTCCTAGGAGGAGTGGCACAACCTGACTAACATTTGCTCTGAAAAGTGTTCTGCACCTTCTTGTCTTTGAACAACCCCCTCCCTCAGTCCTGGAGTTTCTTTCAGAAACATCCTTTCATTTCCCCACAAAGTCCTTTCTGTGATGGAAGAAATTTTTCAGGTTGAGCAGCAGCAAAGGCAGCTGAAATGTATTATTCCTGTAGTGGAATAATGTTTTCCTAATCTCAGCATCTTTTTTTTTTTTTTTTTTTTTTTTTTTAAAGCATGTCCACATGTAGTGCGCTTCCAGAACAATTCATGTCCAAGGCACAGCTGTGGAGGATACTGAGAAAGGTTTAATTGCTGGCACACTCCCCGTGCCTCTCTGCTTTGGAAGCTGTAAGAAACCAGACATTATTTGCACGTCCCTCTGCTTCAGTGGAAGTTGTACTATGGTTCTTCGGGTTACTTTTCGTTACCAGGACTGACAAACTTATGGAAAGCAGCAGTGGAGTCAGTTGAATGCTGGCTATCCCATATATGGGACAACCTCATGTTGGTTTTTACCCCACTGAGATCTTGTGTCCAAGCCCATGATGATGGAGGAAGCACATTCCACCTGTGCTTTGGGTACATGGTGGCTACTACGACAAATGTGGTCACCTGGACCTGCTCACGACTCTACTGGTGTCTGCTGACATGCAGAGGGATTAATTCCACATCAGGATGCATTGGTGTGGTAATGTTGTTTTGAAGGGTGACTTAAAAAATGGGCCATGCTGGTCTGAGCATCTTCAGCTTTGAACGTAGATGAGGACAACTTGGAGCAATATCCAGCCTGGCCAATGTCTCACACAGCTGTTACTTTTCATTGCTGCTTTTTCTCTTTACTTTGCCATCACTGAGTGGCATGCTTACGCATTTATCTTGTCAAGTTCATCCTGAACTGGTTTTGATCACTCTTACGCAGTCTTAGAGACCATGAAGTGCAAACTAGTACACTGACTTCTGCTTCTGAGCTCTCCCCTTCGGAACTGAAGTGTTGATCCCTTCCAACTCCTATGATTATGTGATTCTCTAATTCCCATTTCTGCTCTCTTTTCCATCTGTATGCTTACACAACCGTATTTCCAGTTGAAAAAGTTAGTTTTGAGTGCTCAGCTCCTTCTAAGACAGAAAATCGTCCATATTGATAAACACTGATGGCTGTAGAGGACTCTGAATAAAGGGGGATACGGTCCATTAGATGTAAGCCTTGAGCTTCTGGAGATGAAGCCCTACTCAGTGTTAAAGAATTCCATATTTTACTTCGAGATAGATAAGCCTAATATAATATAGTTATTCACTTATGAATTGCAGACCTGTAATGCAGTAATAAAATACAACAGGGAACGTTGTATCTCTAGTGTTGATCCAGCAGGTCCATTTATTTTCTTTTCCCTCATAGGCAGAGATGAAAATACTGCAATCTTGAAAGTACGTAGCACGTGCTGCTGTTTGGAGCCCAACTAGACTTTGTGTCAACCCTTACCCCCTGTGCTCTTTAGGCTCTTAGGCTGATGTTGTACATCACAATCACACTTAAATCTATAGTCTATCACCTCATTTGTCAGTTGCCACAAAGCATTTTTGCTGTCAACCAGGACAAAATCCATATTCAGGCTATGATCAAACCTTGGACACAGAGTGTGAGCAACAGCTCCAGTGAATATTGCTGTCAGTACATGGATTAGAGTCTTCTCTAAAGCACCTCCTGCCAAGGGTCTGATGTCATCTGTCTTCTCAGATCAGGGAAATGGTGTGAGTTCAATTTTTGTGATGAACAAATCCCATTCTATGAGAGCACTCAGGCTTGGTACCAAGAATTCAATTGATTGCTCTTTTTCTCTTCTTCCCTTTCCCCCCCCCCCCCCCCCCCCATCCCCACCCTTATGAGGTAGATGTTGGCATTGACTGTGTTTATGGTGTCTATGAGGAGATGATGATTTATTGAATGATAACCTCTCAAAGGACAAGATTTAGAAAAGCAAAGACTGAGCCCAAGCTCAAAATAAAGAGTTGACAACACTGAAATCTCCAGGGGGAAAATAACAGCATCTGGTGGGTAACAGCACTCATCTTCAGTCATGGGCACGTATAACTTTTGGGCCTAATACCAGGGTATGGTTGGACTAGGTGATCTTAGTCACCTTTTTCCATCCTTGGTGATTCTGTGATGTGAACTGTGAGTGCATCCTGCTGCAGGTTAGGCTGCACCCCAGGCTTTGCTCTAGAAATGATACAGCAGGACCATAGGTTTCTATTGTGAAACCTTACACTACTATCTTCAACCCTGCTGGACCTTTCTCAGGACCAGTATTAGCATCTGTAACCTCAATAAAGGCTTAATCCCCACCAAAACTCTGTGCACAGCATGTTGCTTGACTCTACCCCCCTCAAAAGTGCTTACTAGGCCTGAAACATTCGAAAAACCACGTGAAATATGGCCCCTAATGTCCGTAGCATAAAGTAGAAGGTTGAATTGGTACTACTTATCCAAGTTGGCTGTACCTGTACACAAGTAATATGTGCTTTCTGGGCATCACCATGGACCTGTAACACAACTGAAGAGCCCTGTGGGAACAGGCATCATGGCTTTGTTTTCTCTAGTGTTGATAAAACCCCAAGTAGTTCCAGGCTTCTTGTTCAGCAGTGGCACCTCCAAGATCACATGGGGAAGTCAGGGCATTGCCAGGTACCAAAGCAAGTTACAGGATCAGTGCCATCTTCCCACCTGGATGCCTTTCTGTGTAGTCTCAACCTGGGGTCACTGCCTACTGTAACAGTAATTGTAGAAATGTACAATAAGTGGATCTGGGGGCTGCGTTCACTGCAGAGGAGAAAATATTTTTTAATAGGAGACTGAGTATTTTCTGCGTAGAGTTGAGTTTGGCAGGTGGTTTTATGTAATAATTAAGATACTGCAGGAAACAAAGAGTCGTTGTCAAACTGCAGTTTGGAAATCTTTCATCCAGAAATGGATGCATCTTCCCACAGGTTAAATCAGAGGAATAATTTGGAGGCGAAATAAGACTCAGACAGACTTCAGTCTCTGCATAAGTCATTTTTTCCCTCTTTCTTTAGGCTCTGAACTACCCATCCAGCAGCTCTCCAAACTTCTGCTGCTAAAGAGGGTTGTTCCACCACTCTTGTGCAATGTGAGGTCTGAGGAAGCACTTCACAGGAAGATGCAAAGTGACTTGGGATGATGCAATGTTATTTGTCATAATAACTACTAATCCCTTAAGAAAGCAGAACAGTGTTTGGATTGGATGTACAGAAAGATTAAAACTTCAGCCTGCACTTGTGTTTAATTCTCCTGATTACAAGCTGTTTGTTAGCAGCTTGTAAGACTTTTTGACCTGCAATATTTAAGAAACCAGAGTACTGGCTTTCCCTTCAGCACACCCTTACCTAACCGAATGCCCTCCCAACTGCTGGAGGGAATGCTCTCATCGGAAGCAGCTAATCTTACCCCAAACAAAGCCTTCTTCCTTCTTCTCTTCCTCCTTTCGGCCGCTGCCATGCCATACGTCATATTGTGTTACATTATCATATCTTGTCAAGTTGTAACGTGGCATAAAGCAGCTTAATGTGGCGGAAGGAATGCAGCGCTATCTGAAGTCATCATCTGCAGTAATCCCCTCTTGTCTTTGCTTCCCAGAGCCTGTTTGGTGCGTTCCGCATAAACTATAATCGATCAAAGCTTCTCGTTGCGGTATCTACATGGTATAATGTTACCTAAGCGAGAAGAAAAACCCGTGTGAGATATCAAAGACCAGGCCTCATTCCCAGAAGTCACGCTCGGTATTTTTGTTGGACCGATACCTCCTGCCTCTAGCCAGAAAAGCAGCTTAAGCCACAGTGATGAGGCTTTTTGCTTTACGTAGACTTGAAATGTGTCAAACATTGGTGGTGCCGCAACCCTCGCTTCGTTTCCATTGACTTTGACAACGGAGGTCCAATCCTCCATCAAAGTGGGGATGGTTTACAGAGACTCGATCCAAGTCAGCATTGGTTTTCACCCCACTGCGGTCTTCTAGGAGATGGAGAATGGATTTAAATGAGTACCTCTAGAGTCTCCTCTTTCAGAACAATTTCTCCCATAAATATTTCCCAACTGTCTACTTCTGCTTTAATTGCACAGGAATTCCAGTGACATCTTAACTTCGCAGTAAAGTGCACAGGGAGGGATGCCTTACGTAACTTCCCTGCCTGAGTTGCATAAAAAATCAGTTCTGCCAAGAATGTGAGTGCATTTTGCACGCATGCGAAGTTTTAGATGGGTTTATATGGTTTTTGTTTCACTCGCTGGACCTGTTATCACATTTCATCCTTAAAAGTGGTTGAACTTCTCTTTATTTCTCCTTGGTGGTGGGGATGGTAACAGGAGAACAGTACATTCTATTCCATTTTATTTTTAGGTATAAAATCAGAACATTTAAGGCTTGGCCTGTGTGGATCATAAACTTCTGAGTGAAGCAGGTCTCATTTCGGAGCTGTGTGCTGGTGCAGCACAAGAGGATTCTGGCACATAGTAGCAAACATTACTTGAATGCAGATGATGACAAAGAGGGCTTGCTCTGGGTAAGATGTGATTTACCTCCTGCTCACTTCCACACATCCCAAAGCTTTGCCAAATCCTCTATTTTGAAGAAAAACTGGGATATCATATTTAAAGCTTTCAGGAGAGAGAAAGCTGTGTTTGAAAGAGGTAAATTAAGGTCAGCTGAAAAAGAAGAAAGAAATCCACTGGCTGCTGAGCTGAGTGCATGTGTATGGACAGATCTGATGTTGCTGGCTGGGTGAGGAGGAGCATCTCTAGGAAGGGGCTTCTGTAAGAGCAGTGCTCCACTGCCCTGCAGTAATCCTACCAGATGCAACAACGTGTTCTCAAGGAATGCATGATCCCAGGGTGCATTTAAGGATGAGGCATTGAATCTGCGCTGTTGGAAGAACAGTATGTGCTTTCTAGATGTAGGAAGGTTCTTCTCTTTTTTGTTATTATTTTATAACTCAGAACCAGTTTTTCCAACCATGTCTTACCACTGATTCAAGCTACCATGTCCGTGCTTCAAGCTACTGCTTCCAGGTCCTCTCTGCAGAGTGCTGCTACTCTTTCCAGTGGCAGGCCTCCAGCACTGGCAGGATGCAAAGATCTCACCCTTTAACCACATTTATCCCCCAGACAAATGGATCCAGTACCTCCAGACTGGCACTACCCAGGGGCAACTGAGGGAGAATCTCTACGAAGTAGCCAGCTCTGAGTTCATCAGCTGTAGGGCTGGACAGAATGCACATTTTGCCTGAGCTCAGGCTAAATAAGAGAAGGCCACCTGCAGAAAACCAGCTCCTGGGCCACAGTTCAATACAGAATGCAAACCAAATTCCTTTATGATCAGTGTGGATGTTTCTTGGCAATCTGAAGTTGAATGCTTTTAATATTTTATAATTTTTTCCTAATCCCCCCCTGAATTAACACATCATCCCAAGTCCCCAGGCTTGCAGGTTGCTTTAGGCTTCAGCTGCCCACCCAGCCTTGAACCCTCAGATCTCCTTTCAGCAGCAGCTTTCTGTGCACAGTGAAGCATGTGAGCTGAATCCCATGGAGGTGGGAGTGCACACACGGCACAGAGGTGTGCAGCACTCCGATGGTGTGGTCCAACAGCTGAAGTCATGCTTGCAGTATCACAAAAATGAGAGTCCAACTGTTTAAAGGGTTTCCAAGTCAAACACTGGAGTGCGTTTTGTTGCCTTTGAAATACAGCTGGCTGAAAACTCCTGACAGTGTGATCTATTAGGCTGTGGAATAGTTTCCCCGGGGAAGTGTTGGAAGGGCTATCATTTGAATCATTTAGTTCTGAGGGGAATATACTACAGGGAACAATCCCTCATTAGCTGAATTAATGGATCTTGCTGTTTCGAATTCTAGTGCTCCTACCAAAAAAAGAAAGAAAAAAAACCATAAAAATCCATCGACATCTTCTTGTTCTTCCATATGCTTGAATTGGCAGGGCTGTGGGGCTGTTGGCTACATTTTCTAGCTTGTGTTTATAAGACACATCTATTTATCAAAGGCGGGGGGGTTGCTCATGTGTCAGGCAAAGTGAGTAGTGTCAAGAGCAATCTAAAGAAGGATAAATGAAATGCACATACGTTATTTTCTAAAAGCAAGGATGACATGTCGATGTTTCTTGAGAAGCCCCATCTCTGAGCAAGCTTCAGGAAATGTGGCTGAGTCCAGCTGAATGTCAAGACCACCAGCCACTGGTTGATAGCAGCTCTCGGGGCTTGGCTGCTCTCCGTTCAGTGCATATCCCAACTGCTCTTTGGACTTGTGCCTGACGTAACAAAATTAGGTTCTGTGTTGCCCTCAGAGCAAGTGCAATGTGTCCTTTTGGTTCCCTGTCATTTCAGACTAGTCATTCTCATGTTCTGGATGTGCAAAAGCATCTCGGCTCTGGCCCTCTGGCAGCGGGTGTGGGAACTTTGGGCTGACTTTAGTAATTCTGAAGACAAGATAGCTGCCTCTTGGATGACAGCAGCTTCCCTCTCGTGCTGTCTTCCAATGTAACCTTGGAGATGACAACCAAGCCTTTGAGATCACTTGTTTTAAGGTGTAAAATAGCAACTCTAAAGGGAGTTGGCTGTCTGGATCACCACTGGCTTTGACACATCAATGGAAAACATGGAATCTGCCTCCTCAAACCTTATTATTAATAAGGTTTTATATTAATACTTACCAGCAGTGTTGTGGCTTAATTTCTCCTCTTGGTCTGTATGAATTATCCAAGATGTAGATGTTTTGGAAAGAACAGAGTCACTTATTGCTTCTTGTGACTGCGGTTGCCATCAAGTCATCGTGGCAGTCTGGCTTCTTGGAGGAGCAAAGGTTATACTGACTTAACTCCAGAATCTGTAGTGGATTTAGTTAAGAGCTATACTACGAGTGAAACAGCCTTGGCTTCCCAGTGTTTTGAATATTTTCCAGCAATGATGATGTTCCCCTTTGTGCTTTTTTTAACATCACATTTTCCAAGAGGATGATCCCAAAGGTGGCCAGCTGAACAGGGGGAAAAAGAAAAGAGTCATAGAGATATTTTAAATGCGACAACAATTTTATGCCAAAAAGTGTCTTTTCCATATTTATAAGCCCCTGTCATCCCCTCTCCCTCCGCCTCCTCCTGCTTAAAAGGAAACTCCATTACAAAGGCAGGAAAGAACATCAAACAAACCCCGCTTGGCAGCCATGTCTATATGTGAAATTACTGTCAGAGTACAAAGGGAGACTCAAGATTTAGAAGGTAGCATGTGACAAGAGAATGCCGTCCTTCTCAATGTCTTTACCTTTTGTTGGTGAGAACTGGGAAGGGATTGTTGGCTCTTTTTTGTTTTCAGAAAGAAAGTCTTGCCAATTATAGAAATCCAAAGACTCAAATCATGGCAAAACCTTGTGGGCTGTTTTGCTCGCTGTAAGCCACAGCTCAGAAGGCAGCTGTAACTTCAGCAGTGTTTGTGCACAGGACTGCGTTCGTGTTTGGCTCTGCCCTTTGGCAATTGGGTGCATGTTTGGGCTGCCCAAGAAGGGTGCAGCCATTTGCATGGCCATACAGCCTTTCAATGGAGCCCTTCACTCTGGTGGAATCTGGCTTTGAATGCTCTCAGCTCACCTTGGTTATGAAATAAGATGTGTTTAGCTGAAGCAGCCATGCATGCTTTTATGCATCACTTTTGCAATTGTTTGTTTCACTACTGAGGCAAGTTAAGAGCTTGTGGTTATCTCTGCTCAGTGAATGGGAAGTAATTCATTCGTGAGCAGAGTTTTGGAGTGGGGGAGGCTGTATCCTATGTCTTGAAGTAACCACGGGATTGAAATCACCACTGGGGATCCAATGGTAAGGATCCAATTATGCCAAAACAGCAACCATTTTCCATCTTTCCAGCATGCACATCATGCCATAGGAGAACAAGGCAGAACTGATCCTCCTATACATGAATGCATAGGGTGAGATTTCTCTCCCCAGCCCTGTCTGTCTGGGCTTTGCTTATATGTTCATATTCAGGTGTTGTGACAGTATTAGTAACTGAGGAAAACACCAAAGCATGAAGCTGGCAGTCTCATTTGGGTTTCCACAGTGGAAGGGAGTACCTGCCCTGGCGTTCCTCTACCATGCAAGTCCACACTGAAAGCCAAGCTGAGGCACATTCCCAGCCCTAACTGCATTTTCCACTTGAGCATTTATAAAATGTCTGCATTTGGCAATCTGTCTCCTGCCCTATGTGTTGTCATGGTCCATGTTTTTCAGGTCCTATGTCCATAATTTTCCCCCAGAAATCTGCTTTATGCTTTATCTTTTAAGGTGCAAGAGTCTTGGGCTAGGAGGTCTCCAGAGATTCCTTCTAATTCCTATGATTCTGTGACTGATTGGTTCTTTGAAATAGGAGTTTGCCTTTAAAAGCAAGGCTTAATACGAGAGACATCTTTAATCATTCTCTCCTGAGAGCTATCAAACTCATTTGTAATTAAAAGTGAGTTTGACTTTTCAGGGAAGTTAATCTTTTTATTCTGTTGAAGTTGCTTGCACGACAAGGCCTTTCCTGCTTTATTTTAAGGAATGGAGTCATTGCTTGCTTGGTCTGTGTGGTTGTTTTTTTTTTTTTTTTTTTAATACAAACTGGATCATGAACTACAAGTGACACTTGTTGAGCTCAGGCCAGACGTTCAGAAGCACCATACCAGCATCATTGGGAAAAATAACGCTTCTTCCTTCTCCTTTGAGAACAATATAAGTGGGCCTTTCTCCTTTTTCCCTGTAGTAGCAAAGCCCTTCTGACAATCTGACCAGGCAGGCACGTGTGTGAGCCCAGCTTGCAGCTCATTTTCTCTCAGAAGTTTTCTTGAACGAGGTGCAAAAAGTGGTTGAAAGCAGAGGGGGAAGGGAGAAATCCCTCTTCTGTACATGCACGCACACACATGCACACACGATGGAGACACTGGTTAGCAACATAAACAAAAGGTGGGTGGTAACCCCCGAGCTTTTTTTTTTTTTTTGACAGCCAGTGGTGGCAGTGATGAATTTGTGAAGTTATCTAATTTTCCACTGTTTTAATTAGAGGCCTGGGCTATGAGACCTAACAGCTGGGTTCTTTGTACTGCTTTCTGTTGCCTGACAGAGAAAAATTTCTACGGCATCTTCAGCCAAGCTTTCAGTCTGACCTGAGCAAATGAAACTTCTGGGACTCATAAACTGTGGTTTCTGGGCAGATTGCTTTTTGAACTGCTCCTTAGCTATCCTAACATGCAAAGAACACAAAGGCTTACCAAGCAAACTCCCTTTGTACTTTAAAGCTGATGGCGATGCTCATTAAAGAGGAAGGAGGAGAGAGCAGGAGAAGAGGGAGGAATCCTCCCTGGCATATTAGAGGACTTATCAAGTGTAAAGTTTCTTCTGATCAGACGTAGAGCTGAGGCCAGTTGCAATTTTGGAGCCCTTGAAAGACAATGGCTTTGCTTGCAAAGTATGATTGGTTGTGCAGCTTAATTTACAGCTTGGCTCCTGCCAAGTGATTTTTAAAGCTTTACATTAAGGCTGCATGTGCATCACAGTTCATCACCCCTTTTTCTCAAGGCATGCACTATAACCACTTTCTTTCACTGCAACCCAGAAGGGAAAATGTTGAGAGGAATTTTTAGACCTGAATTCAGCGAAGTCTTAAGTCCTTGCTTAAATCCCATTGGAGTCAAAGGAATTAAGCAAGGCTTTGACTTAAAGCACGTACTTAATTGCTTTGCTGAATCAGAGCCCATGTTCTGATTCCTTCCTCAGGAGTGCATCATCCACGCAGAAGTATGTTCTCGACCTATAAAGGGCCAACGTTCCCTCTTTCCCTACCTGCACAGCTGTGGCAAACTTCCTTGGGGCAGTTCTGCTGTGAAAGGAGAGCCCGTTACAGCACATAGGTGAAGAACGGTGCTCTTGATGGCTGTGATTTCAGCCCTGCTTTGGGCAAAAACTGAAGGCATATTTAAATACTGCAGCAGATGAATTGTGCAGCCTGGTGAGTGATTTCGGACCTTTCACCATCCATGCAGGGATGGGACCACTATCTGCCAGCCCTGCCTGTCTGTGCTACCCCCTACCAGCTGCAGGAAAGGGCCAGAGGGAGCAATAGGATGACTCTTCTGGTCTGCAGACGAGGTCCAAAACACCCATATTGGCTTGGGAACATGGAAATATTTCAAGGGAGTTTCAAGCTTAAACATAACCTCTGAAAATGAAATGCTAACTTCATGATGTTTTCAATCTCAGGGTATTAAGACAAGGCAGTCATTAATTTCTTGACGCCTTGAGATATGGTCGCTTCACTTCTGCAAAGCAAGAGCTGCCTCATTTAAGAAGAGATAAGCCTCATTGTTTGTGACATTTCTTTTTCCTTATATTTTCTCTTGTAGTCCTCTAATTCTTTTCAGGGTTTCCATTTTCTTACTTTCCTGGTTGGTTCCTCCAGCAGCAAGGGTCACACCATTCTCTTCCCTTGCCTTGAGTGGAGGATTCGTTGGTTCTCACTCAGCTATGCTCCTTCACACTTGAGATATCAATTCAGCCTTGCTTGTGTTGCTGAGAAATCTTCACCTAAGCCTACTGCTGTTCCTCAACACCCCACATTTTGGAAATATCCTTGAGCTATATGCAGAACCTTGCTGAGAGAGCAGTAGTTGTGTACATGTGTGCTTAGCCTTGCTGAGCCCTGGGTGGGGGTTTTGTTCACAAATGGCAATGGCTGTAATGTCTCTGGCTGTAATGTATGCACAGAAGTGGAAAGAAAGCACTGTGATGGGGATCAAAAGTGGTAGCGAACTTGTTCTAAGATTTATGGAAAGCAAAGATTTATTCTCAACAAGAAATGGCAGCTCAAAATATTTACAGAAGCACAACTTTTTTTTGAAGGAGATCCTGTTTTCCTTTGTGATAGGATGCGGGATTTGGTGGCAATATGGCACTGGTTTTCCCCATAACTTCGGCTACTGCTGCATCAGATGGATTCATCTCTGCAGTGGAAAGGACGTGACACTGCAGTGGGGCATTTGGGGTCTGCTGATTCATTTCATGTGAAGTGTGAAAAGAGTGAGAAGAGGCTACGGGGCTCATCTGCTGGGGGAATCCCTGCTTTGTGCAATGCGAGGCTCCCTGCATGCACTGACTCTGCTTTCTCTCCCCATGCAATAGGAGAAGACAGAGGAAAGTCTGTTGTGACCTTCCTATAAATTCATAAGTGGATCCTTTCCTTGGGAAAGAGGAGATATGGGTTTCATCTCCATCCAGCTCAGAAGGATCTTAGATCAAAACTGCCACTTTCCTCGACAAGTGCTGGCTTTACTGGGCAAAAGTTCTTCTCTTTTGCACTCTTTTCCCTCTGAGCTTATCCTGTGATGCCCTAATGTGTTGGGTCTGGTTTGGGCTCAACTGTGCCCATCTGCAGGTTTAGGGTAGAAAATAGGGATTTTTGCCTATCCTGAGTATAATTAATGGGAGAGTGCTGAGTGCATATTAGCATAGGTTACTCTGTCACCCCATGTGGAAACATCTGTATTTTTCTCTAGGATGAAGTGATGGCTGATGTTAAGCAGTTTTCAAGTCCCAGGTGCTGAAAGTCCAACAGAGATGGGATTTGAGCCAAATTCAGGTTACATTCCAGTCTGTGATGAAAGGGGATTTCACAATGTTCGAATTTCCTGAGGAACAGAGATTCCATTTCCCAATGAGCTCTAAATAATCACTGTAAGATGGTTTTAATGTGTCATCTTGGTTTTAATTGCTTATAGTCCCGAATAAATGTTATCAGACCATCGGAGTTTAGGGATGAAGCAAGAGCTGGGTAGTGATTCAGATGAGACTGCCTGCTGCCAAAGAGGAAGTCCTGGGATGGAGATGACTCTGTTTCTGGAGCAAAAGACAAGACAGTGAACTCTCTGTTTACAGTGGGCCACTGAAAGAATGGGATAATTGCAATTATCAGAGCGAGGCGTCGTCTTAATGATTCTTTCACTTAAAAAGCACATATGCAGATCTCAGTCAGTGGAGAGATGTCTTGGTGCCCTGGCTGAGCGCTGGCCCTGCTATCTCCTTCAAAGAGCTGGAGGCTTTGCGTGTGGCAGAAAAGCCAAATGTCAGGGCAGGCTGTGCTCTGCTCAGTTAATGAGTCATGGCAGCAGGCATGCACAGACCACACCAGGAATTGGAGGAGAGAGACCCACAGCAACAGCGAAGAAAATCTTTTTGTTTTCCAGTGTAGTAATAATCTCTGTCTACAGCTCTGGAAAAGGAGGACGTGGAAGTTTTTGTGCCGTGACTTGCATTCGTCTGTAGGAGTGTGGCCTTGGGGGGATGTCAAACAGAGGGTTTCTCATCCACTGCAGCAGGTGGTGAAAATAGACAAAAAGAGGAGGGAAAGAAGTACTTGCCACCCTGCTCTTACCAACCTGCCTACTTCCTCAGGTTAGGTAGAATACAAGTCCTTTCTTTGGGTTACAACTTACACGCGTTCTTCAAGTCAGTTCAAGATGCTCAACGCTGTGCTTTGGTGTAAGAAAGCAAACCTCCCCTGAGCTGGACTTTGTTATAGTCCCTCCCTCAATGCTACTGATGCTTAATTTCTGAGGAGACCCAGGAAATAGGAGCCAGACCAGCTGGGTTAGGTGTTCTCTGGGACCTTTGAAGGCACTTGGTTGGACTTCTTGTACAGTGCTCTGCTGCTCTCTTGTATACATACAACATGTTGAGGAATCAAGATGCCTTAGGGGATAAGAAGTTTTCATACATGGGTTTTGGCTGAATTCAACCCTGTGCTGTGAGTAACCGAACAGGAGCTGTGCTCTTAATGCAGAATTTATTAGTAGTTTTGTTTCAAGGTCTTGGTAATTACTGTCATGTGACTGGGGTTGGTGGAGTTAAGAATGTTACACGTTCTGCTATCTGGTGTGGGAGTTCTCATGTACACAACCTAAAAATGCAGAGAAACCACAGATTTATGAGCTCATGCTTTTTAAGTATGCCCCTGTCTAAGGAGCAGTGGCTTCTAAATCACTAGCACTCTACATTCTTACCGACGTATTGAATTTGCTTTCATGAAGTAGGCACTGATCCATGATATTAATTGCCATATTAGTGAAATATCTTTAGAGAGGACTGGAGGTTTGCCATGTCACTTTCTAACTCCTTCTCTCTCCTTGACTCCTGGAGGGGAGGAAGGGAGCTGCTGCCTGGATGCTCGCCAGGCCGAGAGGATGGCTTGACGTACTTTGGATAGCATGAAAGCTCTCCTTATTAAAATATGCTAAATACACTAAAAATGGCTGGCTGAGCTCTGATTGCCTCATATCATCTATCATTACAGTCTTCCTCCTACATTGGAGAACAAACCTCTGATTTCTTAGGCCCCAAAAGGTGACTGTGATGTGGTCTGATGGGTCCCAAGGAACAGATCTCCTAGTAAATTGGTTGCAGCTCCTCTGAATATAGTGCTGCACGATCTGCAGCTGCTGGGGATCCTAACTGAGGCATTTTGTATAGGAAACTTTGCTTGGAAAAATGATGTACTCCTACCTAATAGTCACTAGCTCAGTTGGGCGAATTCAGGGCATTCCTACTCAGCTACGGGTCTACAAAAAGTGTTGAGAGAGGTGGAATTGAAATTTTTGGATCACCAAAGCTGTGAAGTTTGTCCGTTCTTTGCAAAATCTGCTTAACGGGTTTTTTCCTCTTTTTTTTTTTTTTTTCTGTTGTTCCTTTCACTCTTATTTTTTTCCAGAACAAGGCTTTAAAATGTGCAGCTTGGAAGTGAGGATGTGATTATAGACACAAAAACAGTTTCTGGCACCCACGGTACAATTTGTACTCAAGACACAAATTGTCTGCTGCAAAACTTCTTGGCAATCCTGATTGACCCTTACCAATGGGCAAAGGGGGTCTGCTCCAGCAGCCTTGATCCTTGGCTGTTCATATTTAATAGAAGCACTTAAACACGGAAAGCCATTTGTATTCATTACCGTGATTAAGCAACTGAGTGAGTGGGACTTAAACACATGTTTAAAGTTATGTGTGACTCTGGTGCTTTGTTTTATTGAGTCTTGCGGGCGATGCTCATGTGGGTGATGTGTACAGCTACTTTCTGTCCTCCCCTGACTTGCATTATTAATCTGATGCACTTCCCCAGCACTTGCTGATTCATTCTTTTCCTGTTTCTTCTTTGGGCTTGCTATATGGAAAAGGAGAGGGGGAAAATAAAGCAGCAGCTCTAGCTCACTGACTTTTAACAACTAGGAAATGACGGCTCCTGTGAGGGCTTAGGAAGCATTAAGCACTGAGCTTCTATGTCATGATAGGATGGCTTGGATGGTGTTGCAATAAACAAGTAGTGGAATCAGAAAGGATTTCAGTGATGTTGACCTAACCTTAGTATAATCTGAGTGGAGTTCAACAGTGTAAACTGTTGCCCTACTTCTGTCTTTCTGCTATCCCTGCTTTGTTACCCCATCTTTTCCACTTTGCTGGCCCTGGCTTGATCTGAGACACAATTGGATGTTTTGTAAGCAAAGCTTCAACCAGAGGTTGGCTGAGTTCTTGCTAAGTACGTATTTGTTTCCTGAGTTTTCATTCTGGGCTCTGCAAACCCTATTCAAATATTCTGTTCAAATTAATTCACGCCTCTGAAGATTATATTTCGCCTGCTGCAGCAAGCTCACTGCCATGTTTTACTGTAGCTTTTCAAATCTCAAGAGATCTATGGCTTCTGAAATTCCCTGCATGCATCAGCCACATAAACGCAGAAAGGAATATTGCTACCCACGTGTGGGCCTTTAGCAGAAAAGCTTGCATCACTTGCTAGAAGAAACCCAGAACTATTTCCCTACCGTGTCCCAAGCCAAGGCGCGTTTTCTGCCTATAGGACACCTGTCAAAGAGGAACAGACTTTATATAAAATAAACAAAAATCATTTGGTGAGCAAGCTCAGGGAAGAGAAAAGAACCAGCCAAGTTCCGGATATCCTGGACAGCAATTTTTGCGCTTCCTTCAGCTGTCTTGAAGAAAAATGTCACCCCTTTCTAGCCAATTCTGGTTTTATTTTCAGCCTAAGGATCGTGCTAAGAGTAACTGGATAACATAGATGAAATTTTCTTTCTTGCCTAATGTAATCAAAGGCTTAGCAGACAAGGTAAATTATGGCATGAGCTATAATTAAATGTTCTAGGGCTCAAGGTATGTAACTGATCTGAACTTTAAGAGAAGGGTGGAAAAATGAGCTGAAACGCGTTGGATGCTCAGAAAGCACGATGGACCTGCACAGAGATGTTCCTTCCTTGGGGGGGGAGTGGAACCAAGAGGTCTCATTCCAGCATCCCTAAAGTGTGGTGGTGCTCAGCCCTGGCTCGCAGTGTGGATATCCGTGTTTCTTCTAAGTTTGGGGTCTTCTCTGGGTTCCTTGACTCCCACGTCTCAAATTCAGATACAAGATGGGAAGGATCGATGTGATCAGTTGGGCATAATACATCTCTGTGTTTAGCTCCTACTTGGTTTTTCCTTCTTGACCTCAGTGGGACTTTTCCCCTGCTCTGTGCTCTCTAGATAACTGTACGTTTAAAAAAACTAAGAAAAAAATCCCATATTTTGTGTCCCTCATTCGGTAGCTCAGAGCATGCAAAGTGATGGAAATAAGCACCAGAATGGTTTAACCAAAGCTGCAAGTTTCAGTTTGCTGTGATTTTTTTTCCTGCATGCAGCTCAGGAGCCTCTGGGCGTTTTATTTGGTATAGTGTGAAATTGCATTAATGTTGGGAGGTGGAGGCCCTTCTGTCTTAAGGAGATACTGTGTGACTGTTTATCCACAAGCTAAGAAAATGTTTTTGCAGTTGGCTGATGTTCAGTCCCATGAATAATATTTTGCTCTCTGATTAGCACAAAATGATCCGTGCATGTCTAGGAACAGCTTTATGGTTATTCTGCTCGAGAGCAGGGCAGGTTTCTGAAATCCTTCCCTCCTGTTCTTCAGAATATATGTTTGCCTTGGCATCCAGGCAACGCAAAGTGTAGGAACCCCATGGCTGAGGGTGGACAAGCAGGGAAAATTCACTTTGTCCCATGCGAATTGCGAGTGAAACGTGATGTGAACCAACTATCTCATTTCTTAGAATAACTGAAAAATATTTAATTACTCATGGCAGGGTGGAGCCGTTGATGTCGTCTGGCCTTCTTGCAGTTGGGAGCCATCAGTGTTCAGTTTTTTCCCCCCTCTTGAATGACTTGTTGCGTTTGAGCCACTTGAGCTCCATGCTGATCCTGTGCTGGGGTAAACCATTCAGCTCAATGGCATTTCATGGTGATTAATCAGCATTTGGTTTCTGGAGGGAGGATTTTGCAGATCCTGATTTTTCTTGCCATTGGGGATAGCACTGGCTTTAGCTATTTAAGATTACTCTATTTAAGATGCTCTACTTGCACCCTTTAGAAATGTTGCCTGTACATCCCAGCATCTTCAGCCACCCCAACGAACGCCTTGTGAGGTTAGTGCAGGTATGGGTAGGGCAAGACGGGGGCTTCCTTGCACTCTGTTGTCTTGTTCTTATGTAGGGAAGAAACCCAAGTCTCCCAGATCAATGTGGAATTGTTTAAAACTGGAGTTAAGCACTGATTAGATCTGTTTTGTTTTGGTTTTTCCAGTTTTATTCTTTTTAATGAAGGATAGCATATTTCCAACTATTGAAACAGTGGTTTCTTACAATCTTTTTTGTTTTCGTTTTTTTTTAATGAGAGCTTTACTGTCAAGCACAAACACTGCTGTGCTATACTGAAACATGGGCTTGCACTGGGGCTGAGATCATGTCATGCTTTGCTCGTGGCTGTGTAGCTGGCTCTGCAGGCTGACCAAAACCCACATGCTCAGCTTTGGGAAAGCTCTAATGGGATGAAAGTCTGTAAATGCATCCAGGAAATGGCACTGAAGGAAACTTCATGCTTAAGTTTTGTGATGCTACACTGCTTCTCAGGCACCTGTTGATAAACAAGTGTTGCTGTGTGCTGCTTACTTTCCCTGTGTAAATATACCATGTATCTGGGGAAAGGGGGAAAAATAAATGAAATGACAGAGCAGCATGGAAAAAAGACATCAGTGGCAGTAACTTAGGAACAGGTTTTAGAGGGCCTGTTTATCAGGGTTGCTTTGGGAATAAACGTGTTAGGTGGAGGTGGTGAAGTCATTATGAGCTTTTGACTGGATTTCTTTGAATTTGGGTCTAACCAGGAAAATGATACTAAATAAAGTTGAAAAGGGGGGTTAAAATCCCTCTCACTGTGCTGAAGATGTGAAGTTTCCCAGCTGAAATTACTCATTAGATTCAGGAGATGCTTATGCACATGGAGGTTGGCTGTGCACCCTCGTTAACATCTGCCTATAATGACAGGAGCAGAACTAACATCACTCAGAAGCCCCACTAAGGCTCCTCTATTCCACGATGCCCCTTTGTTTAATATTTTTTAGTTTTTTTTTTCTTTTTGCAAGCAGAGGACAAAGTTGATCTTGGGAAAATACGTGCTGAAACTTTGGCAAGGGCAGCCTCAGCTTTGCCCTGTGCTTCCTGCGGTTCCACGGGGAACCTGATGTCCCAAACAATGGGCTTCAGCTTTCAGCCCCTGACCTTTCCACGTTTCAGTTGCAAATCTGTATTACACACACAGCCTCAACTCTACTTTTGGAGCTCCAATTGTTTGGAACTGCCTAAAAAACTTCCTATGGAGCAAACGGATTAAAATGACCGCATCGTTTTTTCCCCTCCCCTGGACTGTTTGTTACCTGCAAAACAACTCGATTAGTACAAATTGTAAAAGGAATTCCTACAATGGTGGGGTGCTTTGTTATTTCCTGCTCACACACCTGATGTTGCTAGATGGGGAGGAAAAAACTGCTGCTGCCATTGGTTTCTGCAGGGCTGTGCACACTTTGGCTCTGGGAAGTGTTGTGACAGCACTATGGGAAGTAGCTAGACTCGTATTTGTTTTGCTTTTGATATCTGCTGATGCTTCACTGGGGACACACACAAGGTTGTAGGAAAATAGAAATAAGAGTTGTTCTGTTTGGCACAGGCTTCTTATTTGAGACTGGTCCTTCTATGGGAGCATCCTCACTGTGTCCTCTGGGTGAAGTGCTGCTGCCCCAAACACAGCCATGTCAGCTGCTCTGAATTATTAAGACCTGGAAAAGACCTCTATGCTCACCAAACCAACCCATCCCATGATGCCCAATAACCACATCTCTCAGTGTCACATCTCTGTGGTTCCTGAACACCTCCAGAGACGGGGACTGCTCCACCTCCTTGGGCAGCCTGTGCTAATGCCTGACCACTCTTTGAGAGGAGGAATCTGTCCTATTATCCAACCTGACCCTCCCCTGGTTCAACTTGAGGCCATTATTTCTCATCTTCCAAAAAAAAAAAAGAAAAGCTGAATTTTGGTCAAACAAAGCAGTGCTCGAGGGCTGCTGTGTCAGGTAATCCATCCTCCCACATTCCCAGCTCTGCACTCAATGCAGAGATCCACTCATTGGGATGCCTGGTGGATCCCATCCCAACCTGACAGAACAGCTCTCCTGATGTCTGCCTTCAGCAGTGGATTTTTTTCCTTCTTTCTCTCTTTCTCTCTTTCTCTCTTTCTCTCTTTCTCTCTTTCTTTCTTTCTTTCTTTCTTTTTTAAAAGAATACTGGGATTATCAGGGTTTGGATTAGCAAGCAATTTCCTGAGTTTCTCAACATCATAAATGAGGTCAAAAAGGTCTTTTTGAATGGAACCCATTAATCTCCTTGTTGTTAGCAAGGAAACGTTGAAAAGTGCAGGTGTTAACAGTCGCTGTGTTATTTTTGGGAGAATGTGAACTGAAACATTCACAGGAAGCATAGTATTCCCCTGCCAGCATCCTGGAGTATTATTTTAGGCAGCAGAACTAAGGGTTGTGTGCAGGATTATGCTTTCATCACACCTTTAGGGCTAGAGCACTTGGTGTGCAAGAATTTTGCCTGGAGCATTACTTTTCTGTCTTGTTTCTGAAAATTAAAATAATCCCTATGGACTCCATCCACCAGCAGTACTACGATGCAGCTCCCAGGTAAAAGCAGGAGAGAATTAGATCTCAAGCAGAGCAGCCTCCCCTCTGCCATCAGAAGGGACTGCTGCAGCTTGCTCTGCAGTGTATCAGAGCAGGGGTTTGTTATTCCTCCTCCTGGTCATTATAAGGCTTATTTAACAAAGTCTTTTCACAAATATTCAACTGAAAACAAGCCCAGGTAGGAGCCTCCAGCTTGTGGTCCAGTATTTAGCCTGACTGCTGATTTAGGACCAAACTGTGGAGTGGGTGAAATAAATAAAAGAGAAGACACTGGGAACATGGATGTGACAGGGAGAGAGAATCAAAGAGAAAAAAAAATTAAAAAAAAAAAATTCAAATTAATGGCAAAGGTAAGGGTTGCTGTTGGAGCCTGGTTTGCCGAGAATTGATGCTGTAATATCATACAGCCAAGGAATTGGTTGTTCTCCCAGAGAAAAGATTTATGTGGATGCCTCTGCATAGCCAGACACAGTAACAAAGCCACATCACAGGAAAATGTTAGGCAGCGTTGGTGGCTGAGAGAAAATTCCCCCAGCAACGTGGGATGGTCATAAAAAGAATCATCTGTGGAGAGGTTTGTAGGGAAGCCATCCAGGATCACTCGAGAAATTAATGACCCTCAAAGAGGAAGGGCTTGATGTTCTTCTCTGAGAGAGAAGTGCTGAGTGGAGGAGGAAAGCCACCCCAAATCTTCCTATTGATGAGTATTGGTTTGTGTTTTCCTTTTTAAAGAGCAGTTACTGGCTATGTCAACTCTCCAGCTAATGGGGCTGGTATGAGAGCCTGAGCTTTTCTCATCAGCTGGTTAGAATCTAGCTTACAATCACACCAAGATCCCACTGATTATGTAAGGTACTTATTTCCAACATGCCCTACACTACTGCTTTTGCAGATCAGGCAATTTTCTTCTGAATATGTAGGATGTGAGATGAGTTAGTCCATCTGCAGGCACTCTTCCAAGGAGCTCCTTATCAGCTGTGAGCTCTCTTTTGGGGGGTTTTGGAGGTTGCACAAAAAAAGGAGGCTCAGCTTTCAAGCACTGCAGGAACATTCTTGGCCATGCCATGTACCCTTGAGGTTTATTCTAGCAATGCCTGCAGACTTCAGTTTGGATGGTGGGATTTCTGTGTCGTTACCACATCTGTAAATACACCGTTAAATGACTACCAGTTATCACTGCCTCAGTAATCAAGTTTTACTCTAATTATGGGACTAAAGAGGTATATAACAGGACTCTGGGTTTTTAGCTCTGATCAAGAAATGCCAGAAAAAGCTTGCTTTTTGTTTTCATTATCAGACAGAGAACAAGTGCTGCAGCAAACTCCCAATGTAATGATGGGAACCGTATAGCAATCCAAACATTTTCCCCAGCTAATGGGCCAATAGTGACTCAATCTTTTTAACCCTCTCTTTACTTATCAAATGCTACTTTCCAAGATGATGGAGAATTAAGCTCAGCAAGCTGATGGGCCAATATCTAGCCCACCAGCACTGCTGTGTTCCTGATAGGGAAACTAGAGAGTTCTGGCCACTAAAAGGCAAAGGGAGGATAACTTCCCAGAACCAAAGTCATAAATACTCGCTTTCACCTTCAGCAGGATTAACAAAGATATTCCTGTCTCTTAAATGCACTAATTTAAAATAATGCGCTAACTCCCCAGCACATATTTTTTTTCACCTGACATCTGTTCAAACATCTGCTCAGCAGGACAAGAATGAATCATATTACACTGATTATATTTGCTTAATTCTACCATGTAGCCTTTGATCCACATCAGGTTGACATGCCTAGCCAGATACCGCGAAAACCAAACTTCAATCTGTGTTATTGTGCTGAACAATTACAATAAAAGGCTCAGATCTTGATTGCTGGCTGTACCGACGCAGCAAGGAGAGAAGCCACGTCTTGTTCTCAGGCTGCTGTTTCCAAATAGGCAGCCCCTACTGGGGGAAATCTCTTGCATTTTGTTGCTTGGGTTTATCCCCATGAAGGCTGGTCTGCAGCAGGCTGTTGGGGTCCTCTGAAGGAGGATATCTCCCATGAGCTGTGAGGCTTCGCTGTGCACCGTTTCCTGGTGCTCCTCAACGCTTGACATCTGTACCGAGCTCCCCTAGGGCTGCTCCTACATCAGTTGTTCCAAAATCCTCGTTAAGACTTTGGAAGGGGAAATCTTCTTTTCCTCATTACATCATTCTGACAGGGATGCAGTAAGAAGAGGATCATAAGTAATTTGATTTTTTCCTGTGTGTACTGTAACCTTTGGCATCCAGTCTAAACGAGCTCTACACACATGCGTGACAACTCTCCTCCGCCACTATATAGGATTTCCAGTGTGTGCCCTTTCCAAAGTGCTGTTTGGAATAATCCCCTGGATCTGTGACTCAGGAGGTCTCTTTTGATTAAAAAATAAAAGGAGGAGGAAAGAAGAATTAAAAATCACCTAAGCCGGATGATTCTATTCTATGGTTTTAATTAGGTGGTTGGGAGCATACCAAAATCCAGTTACCACACATTTGGAAGCGTCTCGGGCAGTCGTACAAATTACTTGGTTAAAATTAAAAGCTTCAGAAATCCTATGGATTATGTGGAGCCCCAACTAAATCTCCACGGGACAAGTCAGAAGAGGAAAAGCTGTTTTTATTTATATTTGTTGAAGTGCTCGTTGTTGTAGAATACACAGAGCCGCGAGACGATAGTCTTTTCGGTTGTTATTGTAATCTGTATACACAGATTTTTATTCCTGAGATGGCATCAAAACTTTCAGAGTCCTAGGCAGTAAAAAAGAATTGGAAAAGGAAGCTGGAAGGACCGAAATGAGCTCTTCATCCAGCTCGTCTTGGTTGCTTCCTCCCGAGGTTTCCTGTGATGTGCTGTGAGATCTTCCCACACTGCTATTGTTCATGGAAAAAGTTGCTCCTTGACTCAGGAATAATTAACCAAAGTGTGGGGTCGATTTAAATAAGCTATATTATAACGAGCCGTAAGATTTTCTTTTTTTGTCTGTGTGGAAAGGGCTGTTGTGAAGTTAATCTGGTGGAGGGTAATGTGTTTTTCGGGGATGCCCACACATGCAGGATTTTGTAGCAGTCAACAAGAATCGTTTCTAGCTCCAAAGGTAAAGCTGTACACAGGTGGGAAGGCGTGCAAGTGGCTTAGGGTTGATGTCTGGTTGGGATTCTCTAACTGATATGGGAAGGAGTTTGGTACTGAGTGTATGCAATACCGAGTGATGGCAGTAGTTAAGCTCATAGGATGGACTTGCAAACTCTTTTTTGACACCACCTGAGCTATGCAGGCTTGTTTATAAACTGAGGATTTTTGTTTTTTTCCTTTTTTTTTGCCCATATTTCTAGGGAGGGTTTTACTCTCTAATGAGTTTGGGGCTGAGCTTGTGAAAAAAATGAAAATAAAGGACAGAGCCAAACTAAGGAAGGGAAGAAGGGCTGCAGAAATGGTCTGGGTGTTCCATTTTGTTCCACCAATATAAAGGAGGAATGAAATATAAAACAAAATTCTATGCCCAGGGAAAGCAAACTCTCTCAAACTCTCAGATGTTTCTCCCAAACGTCTTTGGTTAGTCACAGCCTTGCTGTCTTGGAAAGGGGAAAATATGTGCTGAATAGCTTCCAGCTAGATTTAATAGGGATATCTCTTACTGATGTTCCTTCAAGGCTTGTGTCAGGGTCACCTAAAGCGGGTAGAGGAGCAGCTTTGTAGCATCAGCATGAGGCCAAGGTAAATAGTAATGAGTGTTCTCACTGCTTCTTGTTCCCAGCTGTGATCCACGGGAGAGCAGGGTGTGGGCCTGATGCCCACCCAGGTCATTGCATAGCTTCTTCATCCTAGCTTGCTTGGGTGTCTTCTCAAGAGAAGCCCTCCTTCCTTTCTCCTGCTCCCTTCCTCCTTTCCTGACATGTTTCACAAAAATAAAAGCCATTTATGGTGCCTGAGATGCCTCGTAAATAAGCCAGGAGGTCTGCAGGAATTTACTGCAGCTCTGCTGCTACCTGCCAACCTCTTGCGTTAAGATGCGGGCGTCCTTCAAAGGGATTTCTGGTGTATTTCAGGATTTTGTTTATTTATTTTTGTTAGAAGGGACCCATAGCATAGGATGGTTTGAGTTAAAAGGGACCTTTACACGCCATCTGATCCAGCTCCCCTGCAATGGATAGGGACACCTACAGCTCCACCAGGTGCTCGGAGCCCCTGATACAGGTTGTATTACCTCTGGGCAACCTGTTCTAGTGCCTCATCACATTTGTCATAAAAATCCTCTTTATTATCTCCAATCTCCCCACTTTGTTTGCTTCCCAGTCTGTGCTGCTTCCTAGGGCATGGCCATGGTGCGCCATCAGCTGCTTGCACATCAGAGCCTACCTCTGGGATTTATCATCTTATGAATACTGCGATTCCTATGCCAAAGCAGTCGTGACAACCACATCATATTTATCTTGGAAAGGACTTCTGGAGACCCTCTGGTGCCAGCCAAAGGAGGATCAGCTTTGAAGCCTACAGGGTTGCTCAGGTCGCTGCGATGTCCTGTAGTCATCATGCAGTAGAGCTTTCTGTAAGAGCAGCTTTCTGGCCAAAGGACTGAATGCTTTAAGCATCCCATAAGGCCAGATGGTTTCCTCTTTTCCCCCAGAGTGATGGCTTCAGGCTGGGCTGGAGGCAGCTCAGCATCGGCAGGGTGGATGGAAGCTTTCATTCCTGGTTCCAGAGAGTAACACTAATAACACCTTACCGTACTCAGGGAGAGGGGAAAAAATATTAAATATTAATGAAAAGCAAAGATCATTTGGCTGGTTAAATCATCCAAAATCAAAGCAGATGCAAAGGGGTGACAGTTTCTTGTTTGCCTGCTGGCCAATTCTGTTCCTCAGGATTTCAATTACAAACCTCAATGTCTGGAGGCGGCAGGAAAGGCTTAAATTGTTCCACGCAGGATTGCAGTTCAGATGGAAGAAAATGTATTTATTTTTCCTGACGAGGATGGGGTCACGGTGATTTCTCCTTGCTGGGTTCCTAGCCATGAATGCACTACAGGGGGAAGTGTGGGCTCTTGTGGGGCTTCCAGAGAATTTACTTTGAAACTTTTTGCAATGCCTCTGAAAGCAAGAAAAATGTTCCCATTCATTAATGCTCTGCTGCAAGGGGGAAGGAGAGGAGAAGGAAAGTGCGTGGTCAACTAGAATAAATGCAGCATTGCTGGGATTGAAGTAGAGAGAAGGCAGGGGGAACCGTCATTTTTCACGGGGAAAGAAAAGAATTAAACTTTTACAGAAACGGCTTTGCCAGAGCTCAGTGCAGTCTTTTTATTATTGTAACTGCTGTGGGTTAAAAGCGATCTCCTAAGATTTATTCTAGTCTGTGGTTTTGGATTCCTAGCTGATAGCTGACCACCTCTGAAACATAAGAAAGCCAGATCGAGCCTCAGCCCCTGTGCAGAGCTTCAGCAAGATGGGGCACGTGGTTTCTCCATCTGTCACTTTTCTCCGTCCCCTGAAATGTTTTCTATCCAGGCTTGACTAAATTCCTCTCCTAGTAGAGTAAATAACAATTCAGACAGATCAACTAAATTTTTTCTTACAAGAGGAAGTTCTCTGCTGGGCTTGCTTATGGCTCTGGTTGTTGTGATTGCTCCAGTTGCTGTCACAGTGTAGAGAAGCCACAAGTTTTTCGTGTCTGAATAGGAGGGAGCAAAAAGTGATAGGTTCATAGATAGGATTTGGGCTGGTACAGATAGGGATATGCCACAGTGTCCCCTACATACATCCTTGTCACCAGATCTACCTGCCCCAGACCACACTTGGCTCAATATATGCAAGGCTCAGCCCATTAGCCTCAGGAGATGCTGAGCACTGTCAGCAGAAACACCCATTTTCTCAGCTTGCCTGACAAAAGAAAATTCATTGTCACATCCTTCGTAACCATAATTAAGCTGAGATGAAGCGGCTGCTGGTGTTGGAATTATCAGCGGTTGATTAAATGCCTTTATTAATTACCCATTTAACCTGCATGTAAAGGAAGAGGAAAGGTTCTGCATGCAGAAATTTGCTTTGCCCCACGCTAGTTTGGCATTCGTTCTACCATCTGCAAAGGCCTCACTTTATATTCATGCATACACATATGTATATATACGTGAAGAAACTTTCCTGTTTTTCTGGGCATTGACATTAGCAGGAAATGTATCACCACATGAATGTTTTACTTTTCCAGGTCTGCAAACACTTAGGTGCTGATGCAGAGCCTGTGTTCCCATCCACTTTTTACCCACGTTCAGTGTATGTGATATCACCAGAAAGTACTGAGGATGGAAGTGACACTTCTGGCAGCAAGATCTCCACTGAGCAGCTTCTTTGCCCTCGCTTTGCTTTCAGTAAGCCTATAAATTACAAGAGGAGTCAAAGCAGAAATTTCCAAGAAAAAAAGAATTAATCTCTCGTAATAAACATGCCATTATTCCAAGCCCTCGTAAGGGCTGAGGCATCAAAGAGGCTTTGTATTTAAACTTGAAAAGCAAATTGCAGGGAGATGGAGCTCCAACACCCAATCCAAGGTCTTCCCTGTTGTGTGGGCCCCCATCCAGCTGAAACGTTGTCAAAAGTTTTTCCATCAGGTTGTGTCCTGCAAGGATGGCTTCACTGAAAATAATAGGAATTTGTGTGAGTGCACCTACAGGAAGAATTTCTTCTCTGAGAGAGAGCTGATGCGTTGGCACAGCCTGCTAGGGGAGGTGGTGGAGTCACCATCCCTGGAGGGTAAATGTGGCACTGAGGGATGTGGTTACTGGGCATGGTGGGATGGTTTGATGGTTGGACTTGGTGAGCTGAGAGATCTTTCCCAACCTTAATGATTCTGTGATTCTATGTCCGTATGAGTTGTCCAGCTGGGTGAGTCAAAGCCCTGAGTTGTCCTGTCACCTGGAGTGACTGACAGCTGTCATTTAAAGGCAGTAACTTCATTTAGAACTGGAGAGGTGATGCTGAAGATAAAAGGAGTGTGAATATGCTGGTGGGGAGAGAACGAAAAAGACTTATTCAAGTGCGTGGTCCCAGCACACTGGATAGGACAGGGCAAAAGTGAAGAGATGAGGCTCCTCTCCAGGGAGGACGAGAGAAACAGGGCTGGATTTTGCACTTACTCTTGCATACATACGTATTTTGCAATGTGGAAAAATGGGTTAGTGCCATCCACATGCTTCTCATGGCTCTAATTCCAACCTCTGAAGTCAGTGGGAAGTTTTCCATTAGGCTCAGGAAGACAAAGGACCCTACAGCTGTGCTGTTGTCAGAGAGATGCTTGATCCTGCCTTGACCCGGTGTGCAAACCTCATGCTAGTCATGCTAATGGGAAGGCAAATGCCCAAGTGTGTCCTTAATGCATCTGTCACCACCTCTCGATGTTCCTGTAAGGCACAGAAGGGGATGCTGCTCTCTCACGTGCTCCCGAGGTTGTGTTGCTTAAGGGTGAGATAATCAAAACCCTTTACACGAGCCTAATTCTGCTCCAGGAGTAGTTCCAGTGAGTGGGAGAATCAACCTTAAGCACACACTGCAATTTACTTTTTGCTTAAAAATCAACACGGTTTTGTTTTTTTTTTTTTTTGTAAGTTTGAACTGGGAAATTGCAAAAACATAAAAGCTCTGAAATCAAAGGTTTCCTGTTCTAAAAAATCTTGTATCCCTTAGGCATTGGAGGGGAAAATATAACCAAGATTAGATTAAAAGATTTTGGGGCCTTTCTGTGTTGTGTTTTTTTCCCCTAAACATATATATAGGCATATATATATATATATATATATATATATATATATATATATATATATATATATATATATATATATAAAAACAGCCTGTCAGTGGGAGGTCGAAGTAGAAGTTTCTTTTCTGTTGTTTCAGAATATATTTGTTACTATGGAGTGTCAGTTTGTCTGTCTGGCATAAATACTAGAAATATGTACGTCTGTACCTCCATAGATGCTGGCATCTGTGCATCCCTCTGTTTTCCCATCTGTAGAATGGAAATGATCATTTGCACCACCTGTTTTGGGAGGAAAAGGTGAACACAGAGCTTTGCGGGTTGGATCAGTCCAGCAATTGCCTCTCTGCTGCTGGGCAGCACCCAGGAAAGAGGAAAAGGGCAGCAAGGTCTAAAGAATTTCCTGGTGTGGTTTTCCCTCTCCCAGCACTGGGAGGCTCTGTTTCACGGAGCCAAGAGCCTCCAATGGGTCTTTAAACCAGGAATCTCTCACTGGTTCTTCAGATCCATTCATGCAGCTGGCATTCAAAGCCTCCTTAGGGCAGTGGGTTTTACAGCATGCAGTGGTGAGGTACAAAAATGCATCTGAGAACTACTGCCTGGTTGTTTAATTTGAAGTTTCCAGCTTCTGAGAAGTACTGGACATCTCTCTGCTATAGGAGATACTGGCCTTCCAAAGGCATGTATAACCCTGAAAAATGACAGAACGGGGCTGATACCTCTTCTGCTCCATACTGTGGGGTGATGCTCCTGCTGAGGCACAGAAGGAAGCATTAATGAGCCCTAAGGCTGTGTTACACCAAGAGCTGCAATGGCACAGTGAGGCTGGGCTAATATGTAGTTAAAACTAAAAAAGCAAGCAAAACACAGAGAACCTATCTAAGAACCCATTTTGATGTGAAAACATCTAGCTTGTGCAAGAAGAAAGGGGTAATGCTTACATTTACAGATGACATTTTACAGGGTAGTAGTAAAAGCCAACACCAGCCCCATTAAATCTGAACCATCCAGAGCAGCCTCACTGCCCATGCAGGTGGCTTGTGTCAAAGCAGAGCCTTGATCTCCAGCCTCCTCCTGGCCAGTCCTGCTGTGCCCTGTAGGCCTTGTTGGGTGCCCAACATGGAGTGGTTGGGTTGGGTTAGCACAGAGGTTTTAAGGCACTGCTATAATGAGAAAATAACTGCCAAATCTTACTAGGCTAATGAGACAGCAACAGCATGGGGAGATGCAAACGGTCCTTGGCTCTGCAGTTGATCTACTGGGTGGCTCACGTGCATGTTTTCTCCATCCCACAGGGAAATTCTCTGTGCAAGATCTTGCTCATCCCTATTGGACTTACTGGTTTGCATGTCCTTGCAACCAATACTGCAACGGCAGGGGAGATTCAGGCTGGACATTAGGAAGTATTACTTTTCAGAAAGGGTGGTCAGGCACTGGAATGGATGCCCAGGGAGGTGGTGGAGTCACCGAGCCTGGGGGTGTTCAAGGAAAGGCTGGATGTTGTGTTGAGGGACATGGTTTAGTGGGAGCTATTGGGAATAGGTGAACGGTTGGACTGGATGAGCTTTTAGGTCTTTTCCAACCTTGGTGATTCTATGATTCTATTTTGAGGCACAATGATGCTCCTTACAGAGCTATGATGGTTGGAGGGAACTCAGCTCGATGGTGTTGATAGTCATAAGGAATCATAAGGAATGGTTAAACCTATCTTGCCACAAGGAATATTGAAGGGCCTTTTGCTTTCCTCCCTGACCACCTGGGTAGATTCTTGATTTGCAGTAAAATAACTTACTGCCTGATCCCTGCAGCAACCTCATGGCAAGCACTTGTCAGAGACAAGGCAAGTGCCACATACACTAGAGGGACAACAGGCTGCGCACAGTGTTCTCAGGTCACCATTTCCAAAGCCATCAGGCTGTTTCTTCATGGTGATCACATCCTCAGCTCTCTTCCCTTTTGCCTACGTTGGTTTGCAGTTTGAAGTGTCGTACAGCTGAGACTTGTGTCATTACAGGGTGGTTCGGAAATCCCACGGCCAGGGATTTCTATTATCTTGTATTAATGAAAATGAGCCCAGTGATACAAGTAGATACAAGTGTCCTTAGATTTTTCTGGACATCCTCCAAAATGTTTTGGTAGGATTATGTTTCTGTTTTATTTCCAGGTTTTATAGAATTGTAGATAATATGAAGTTAAATAAACTAGTCTCGCTCCTTTGGTCTGCAGTTATTTATATGTACCATTTCCATGAAAATCAAGAAAAAACACACAGGGTCAGAGTCTAGTTTCATATCAAATTTGCTTGAAACTAATTGAATTGCAGGGAATATCAAAGTAACTAACTCCTGGAGAGAGTAACCCGAACATTTTGGGAGATACATTTTCACTAGGTATAAAAACAATACACACTCATCAGATTTACCCTTTTGAGTTTTCTTTTTTCTTGTTTCCCCTGTGTTCATATACACAAAAGGAAGGTAGTCTGAAGTAATTTTACCAAGCTCTTCTCTGGTGAAATTGAACAAGTACGAAGGACGTGTCCAAGTTAGTTGGAATGAATGGACTTTTGAGATTAAATCCAGAGAAATAAATTCTTGGTAAAATAAGCTGGCATCAATAGACCTGCAGCCAGCTACAAAGCGGTGGGATCCCTTATGGCACAGCTGTAATGGGAAGCTATTAAAAATGGTTAAATAGTTAGAATAATAATAATATCCCAGTAATCCATGCGGTTTGGGAATACTGAAATACATAATGTGAAAATGGAGCTGTAAAAAGTCCTGTGCGTTGCATACACATCCATACACACACATATGGTTTCATAATATATACTAGATTGCAAAGAACAAATGGAATTTAGGAATGATTTGGTTTACAGTTCCCTTAAGTAACATTATCTTGTTAAAGACATTAACCTCAGGCCTTTACTGTTATATATTTGCTTTTATTGTTTTCATCCTGGGGAGCAACCTGTAGGAGAGACGCTCAACAGGAAAAGAAGGTTCAAAGGGCATCAAAACATTGATTTTCAAGATGGCTGAACAGCTGTCTTGGGAGCACTGTGCAATTATGAAAAACAGACATTTCTGTTTAGCCTTCCTTAATATTAAAAATCTTCACATACCTTTCAAGCACTAATAACCGGGCGAAGGTTTAGCTTGGCATCATGGATTTGCTGGACATGCACCAGAGCCCCCACTAGATGAAATATATCCTCCTGCATGCTATGGAAAGCTCTGCATGGGCAGAAAGGTTGAACTTGAGTCAAGCAGCCTCTTCCAAAGAGATTTCCTCCAATGCAACCGTAGTGATCAATGTGGGCTTTGTTATTTCTCTTTACCCATGGGGCTTTTACGCAGTGTTTGCTGTGGGTTTATGGGTTAAGTATGCACAAATCTCAGAATAAACTTTTAGGAATAACATTTCCATTTAAGTTGCTTGACAAGTCCATTTTAAAACCCCTCTGGAAGCCTTTGCATATGCTCTCCAGAATTGCTGCTATTCCTTGAAACAGGTGTTCTTCCTTTTTTTTCTCTTTTCCTTGCTGAAGGCCAGGGAAGCTTTTTAAATGCATCTGGCAAACCACGCATTGGACAGGATGCTGTCTGGGGACAAACTGTAGAGCATCTGTGTCCTTTCCAGACCATTTGCCACAGCTTCTCACCTATGCCTTAAATGAGTTGGGGATGGGATAATGCTGTAAGGTCTCAGATGTGCAAATGCCTTTGGTTTGACTCTATGTGTGTACATGTGCAATACCTGCTGCTTCCCCAGATGCTTTCCAGGAGGCCATTACCCAAAGCAATGCACTTCATTGCAAGTAAAAGAGAGGTTTGTGTTGTTACAGGTAGCTCAGAGTGGTTGTGGCTGCTCCATCCCTGGAGGTGCCCAAGAACAGCCTGGTCTAGAGCCTGATTTGGTGGCTGGAAACCAGACCATGGCAGGGCGTTGGAACTGGATGATCTTTGAGGTCCTTTCCAACCCATCGTTCTGTGATCCTGTGATTCTCTTGGTGAGCCAAAGGTGATCTGTTGATGCATCCTCTTGGGATGAAGGATTCTTGATTCTGGCAGAAGGCTCTGACAGTGGATTTCATCTGTGTGTTTCTCACATGATGAAAAAATAGACAAGGCCATGAGAATGGGATCTTCTGGGGGAAACCCTGCTACCCCAAGGGAAAAAGAAGGGAAAAAAAAGCAATGTTGGCGGTTGTTTTTTGAGTGAATAAATTTCTTTCACAATTAAAACAGCTTTCTCTGGAAAGCACTTGGTATGCAGATGCCCCAGATGCAATCACTTCTGAGCTCTTGCCTCAGGGTTTCCAGTCTGGGGCAGTTCTTCGTATCATCATCACATTTTCAGAAGTCACATTAAGTATGCAATGCCCTCTTCTATTTATGGTTGTCCTCTCTTAATGAAGGCAAAGATGCAGCTAAGTGACATCCCTTCAGAAGGCCTTGGGACACGGCTCACAGGACCAGGCAGGCTCTCTAAACCTCTAACAGCTCTTTTCAGGCTGCTTGCAAACTAAAGTATCACCCTTTTTAATTACACACAGCTGAAGGGTTATTTTTCTCCCCCTGACCACTAGAGATAGATTGAAAAATACATTTGAGTGCTCTGGCACAGAAAAGACAGGCTGTCAAACAGTGTTGCTGTTTCTTTCTGTACTGGTGTGTGTTCAGGTCTGTCTTCTCTGTTGGTCCCCAAGGATGTAATTAGGATTACAGGGCTGTAGATCTCTGCTCATGGAGTTTCCTGGATACCACCAGCTGTCCAAGGCCTTTTCCTTTTGCCTTTTCAATAGTTGAAGGTTGGAGAGTTCTGGGTTTTTTATTCCTTACTATCATAGCAATTTGCAGCAGAGAGAAAGTGGTCCGGTCCTACATCAGCCAAGGAAATAATCAGTATTACTTCTGCTTTGGTTATGAATAAATGTGTTTCCTAAAAGAATAAATGAATAATCATATAGTCAGCTGCCAACTCTGTCCCTAACAGCCTTATCCCCAGTATTGAAGAATTTTAAAAGATTAAATTGCAATTGCATCGATGAATAGTATTACTTCCTTCTTTAGAAATAAAAATATCAGCTTACAAGATTAGTTAGGATGTGAAGATCCAGGAATGAGTGTATCTGAAGGCAGGAAAGTCAAATCCTCAGATTCCCCTTTTCCCTACTTATCCACTGTGCTCCCCAGCACGTTTAGAACAGGACTGTACGGTTGCGTCGCTGGATTCCGACTGGTGGAAAACTGGCTATTTAAATTCCAGGAAATGTCTGATTTTTCAACTACAACTGGTTTCTAATTAGACAAGAATCCAGCTGTCAGCCAGCAGAGGAATTATGAAATGCTAAAATCACTGGGGGCAATGGAGAACAATTAGCATTCTCGGCCCTGGCGTTGTTGTGCTCTCCGAACACTGGGCTGCTCACCTTGCACACACTCATGGTCTGTTCCACTGGGAGCTCCTCTGGGAGCTGCAGAGGACAAGAGAACAGTTTGTTGCTTAAATTCTTCTGGGGTCAGCGAGAAGTCATGGAGACCCAGTGTTTCTTCCCATTGAAGTCAATAATCAAAGGGTTAGAGCCAAGTAAGTCAGGTGGTGCTTTTCCGTGCTGCTCCGTTGGATTGGGTAAGGCTTGCAGCCACAGAGGGCCTGACACTGGCTGTGGTGGGAGTGGGGTTTTTGAAACACATCTCAAGGTTTCTCAGCAGCTTAAGCAGAGCTATTTTGTAGGGCTGCCTGGATCAGTGAGGATCACCTGCCCCTAATGCTTGAAGTTGAGTTACAGTGGCTGCTCACTTGTTAGCCACAGAAACCAATGAGAGGCACAGAGCTGTGTGGAACTCAAATCCCTGCCCGGCAGGGATCTGTAAGAGGCAGATTACTCAAGGACCAGATATTTTATTCCAGTCTGCATTTGTTTATTTGTTTTTTCCTTAGTCTGTACCTTCACAGCTTGGCTTTCCAAGAACCCTGAAAACAAAAGTTTTGATGGAAGTATTGATGCGTTTTGAGCAGCTATTAATTCACAATGCTCTCTGTATTAGCTCAGTGTTGAGTTCTATGTAATGTTTTGGCACAGTGGTATTATGCCCCAATGCCTAGAGTTGGGAGTCAGTCTTGTGAGATACGAGATGCACACATCTCCCATCAGATTGAAAAGGTACTGGCAGGAAGACAGAGTAGCTTGGAAGAAGTTTCAATGTTATCTAAAAAGTCAAAAAATCAAGAATGTGTTATAATTGGAAGCAATCGGCAGAGATAATGCTGGGCTCCAGGAGATGGGAAAGAAGCAGCCAAAAGGTGACCTTGAGGGAGTGTGTCTGTGTAAATACAGAAAGCACTGAGTGCTAGGAACGGCAGTGGTTGCCTGGGACAACGATGACTCCTTGGACAGGCTGGGAAAGGAGAGATAGACATGTGAGTTTTGCTCTGCTGCTCTCATTGCCCAAGTTGGATGTCGGTTACAGGAAAGCTCGAGCCAGCAAGTTGGATCGGAGCACCCCTGTCCAGATCCAAGTTTCATCCACTTGATTTTGTTCTTGTTTATATGGGAATGACTTGGCTAACGTCACTGCTTTTTGCAGTGTTGCAAAATCAGTGGAAGTGGGCTCAGAGTTTGGTCTGACCTGATCCACAGCAAGTCAATTTTACAATGCCACATTAGAAACTCAGAGCTGATGGTGCAGTCGTGTTTTCTCCTCCCAGAACTCCTGCTGGCAATGGGACCTTTGAGGTGCTGGGTTGCATGGCACCCAAGCATCATCCTGTCTCTTAAAAGTCTGCTGCAGGAATGAATGCACAAAGTCTATGCTGCACGCACCTTGTGTCCTTGCTCTGCTCCGTTATCCAAGTTTCCAAGACAGGAATGGGAATTCTTTTCCAACCCTGTGCAGGAAACAGCACAAAGACTTCTGAGTGGAGCTGCTCTGATCTGACCCTCCTAGAAAGTGCAGCATAAGCTGAGAACTTGGGATCTAAACCTGGACACAAATGCTGGCTCAGACCTAATGATACTAGGCCTATCTCTCTTCTGGGGATGAGATAAATATTTAAGAGTGCTCAGCTGTGTGTTTTTGTAAGGAGTATGTATAGTCTTGGATAAGAAGATGAGTCACTATTATGACATGGTGCCTGGCTGTTACTGGAACACAGTAAAGGAGCTATATTAAGACTATACTAAGCAACAAGTTGAATAAGTATTTAAAGATGAAATGCCAGATTTCTTCACAAAGAGAAAATGTTAAGAGCTTTGTGACTTACTGTCTGCTTCCCAGCATGTACATGGAGCGTTCCACAGAAAAGTCAGATAAACCAAAAGAGCAAAGAACAGGGCAGAAAGCATGTCCTACACGCAGTCAGGAAGCCAAATTACAGTTAATTTGCTTTTTAAACACTGCTGAGTAGATAGGTAAGAGAGACTGGTACAAATTAAGAAGAGTTGTATGTGGCCAAGGCCAGATATAGCTGGGCAGTGGTGTCTTAAAGAAATGCTCATGTGCTGAGTATGGCCTCAAGAGAAGGGCAAGAGAATGGCTGTGCTACAGTATGCGAAGTCAGAGAGATTGAGCATGACCTGGAAAGGATGAGAAAGGTGCAGTTGAGAAGTCACCTTCTTCAAGACCCCTTTTTTTGACCCAAGTGGGTTGTAAGCATTAATTAAATTTCATAAAACACATAGAATAGAGATAAACATGAAAAAACACTTGGGCAACTTTATGTAAAATGAGTGCAGAGACCACTGCGTTGATAGTGAACTGAGTACCAAGCGACCACAGATATTTGCTGGGCTGGAGGATGTGACTTCCATCATCTATATCAACCTGTTGGGTTAGGACAAGAGCAACCCTCTTTGCTCTGCTGTACCACAGAACTATCATGTCTTGGTTTGACGTGTAGCTGTAGATATCAGTGCTCATTTACAGAGAAGGTGGTCTAGGTGACCTTTAAAAGCACCTTCCTCTTCAAACGATCGTATGTCTCTATAACTCTGTCGTTAGTAATAAAGGTTGACTCAGGTTACTGTTTGGTTTGGCTAGGGTGCGGTGTGTGGGTATGGGATAAACTGTGCTTTTCTTGATGTCTGAAAGCTTCTGAAAAATCAGGCAATGGAGCAAAAACGTAGAAATGAAACAGCCCCCTCCCCTTCCAGCACAGCAGTCCCCATTCCTCCCTCTGGATTTCCGAACTTGGAACAGGGATAAGAACAGGGAGATGACATTACACACAACCTGTCAGCACGCACTTACAAAGCCCAGGCAAACAAGGCAGCCTCTCTCATTACAGGTGGAAAAACGTTTTTTTAGCAACGTTTTTGGAAGAGTTACAACCATGCACAGGGCAGAAGAGAGCGTTTTTTTGTGTGTGTTATCAGCTGCAGTCCCAGTGTGCCATGTCGGGTTATCAGCTGGGGTTGGATGTCAGGTGTATGGGTGGTTGGTGCTCTGCTGGAGTCTTCCTCAACTTCATTGAGGCAGACCTGCTGAAAGCCAAGATGCAAAGATGTGAAGCTTGATATTTGTATAGGTGCAGGCTGGCATGCATGCACAGCTATAGTGGAACTAGGCTGTTGCATGAGGAATCTGCTTCGTGGTGTGCTGGAATTAATAATATCCCTCTGCCTTGCTATTAGATGAGGAAAATCTAAAATGAGGATCAAATTGTCATGATTTTGAATAGCTTTGAAAATTCTTCTCCCATTTCATGGGGAATGTCATTCCTCAGGATGGAGAAGGCCACATCTTCTTCTGACTTGCTTTTGGAAATGGCTGTGCTCATTTCACCAATTCCAATCATGCTACACAATAAAGCAAGTCATCAAACTAACCTCTGCGCTGTTGAATGCTGGGGTATCTCCTGGATTACCTCCCCACAGGCTTCTGGGATGTGGGGATGTCAGGAGAACCTGACAGCAGGCCAAGCCAGGGTTGTTGGAGGTCTTTCATTTGGGGTTGGGCTCGATGAACTTTGGAAGTTCCAAACATCTTCAATTCTGTGATTTCTGCATTGCTTCAGAGCTCACCCTAAACCATCACTGGATCACAGGTGTAAGATTTCCCAGGCACCGTTCTGGGTGGTTTGGAGAAACTTTTGTGATTAAAAAAAAAAAAGGCAGAATAGAAGGAAATGAAATCACTGATCTTGATGCATTAGGTTGGTGATTAGCAAAGATACCGTGGAGCCTCATACTGTGGCAAGAGATGCATAATTAATTTGTGGAACCCACCACCACAAGACACCATTGAAGCCAAAAGGCTTAATGGTTTCATGCCCAGTCTGTAGGATCAAATGCTTGCAGTTGTGTTCAGTTTGATTACTTCGGGAGAAAAATCAAAACCACAGCAGTTTGGAAGAAATCAAAGCCTACATATTTTGGTGCAGGACTGAAACATGAGCTAGGGAGTAGAAGGAAGACAGAGAGATTTGCAACAGTTTATTCCATAACTTCCTGATTTGGGGTTTCTTCTTGGAAGTGAGATACCAGTGAACAGGGAAAACTGCTCCAAACTGGCTAAGAAATTATTTGGGTACATTCAGACCTAAAATTGTTCCTTGCTGTTCTGCTAACCTCTGGAGCAGAAACCACGGGCACTCACTAATGCTTTTGCTTATCACAGCCTTCTTCCATCAGCAAATCTGTGCCATGCACTTCAACTTGAACTTGACCGCAAGTCAACAGGAGGCCTTGATAGATAGACAGATAGCTTGTGCGTGTCTTTGCGAGCCAGTTCCCTCCAACAGGTGTTTGCTGTGTCTGAGGTTACTTTGTTTATATAACCCTTGTTCCATTTGGAAGGATGAAAAATATCACTCTGTTTTATTGTAAACAGACTTCGGTTCTCTTAAACACTAAAAGGAAAGGTTACAAGATTAGTCAGAGCCTTCTCCCCACCACCACCACCAACACGCTTTGCTCCCAGCTCTGAATGATGAGGAGCCCCCACCCCATAAGGGAGCATCGTGGGGTGGGCAAAGCCTGGTTGGGGCTTCAGCTCTGTGGGATGCTCCGAATCACAGCACTGCACTCCGTGGGAGGTCTTTGTATGCTGCATGTGTGCTGCCTATCAGTTTTCAGACATGAGCTTGGATGAGCGTCCTGCTTTTATCTTCCTTTTGCTGCCAACAATTCCCATTTTTACTTTCTTTTCAGTTTTTTCTTTTTCTTTTTTTTTTTTTTCCTGAATTGTTTTACTTCTTGACAAGCAAGCCTGAGTGAAAGCTTGATGCCATCTTTCATCCTGACAGCAGCAGAGACAGGGATCTTTGTTGGAAGGATGAGACACTGCCTTGCTGAGCAAGCAGAGCAGGGGCTGAGCTCAGTGCATGCTTAAGGTGCGTTTGGAGAAGATGCACTTTGCTGGGAAGCAGCAAAATCAGGCCCAAACTGGGAGGATTTACTGCAATCCCACTGGCCACAACACGGACAGAGCCTTTCTGCAGGAGGTGGGCACAGTGGGATCTCTGGGCTCAGGTTTCCCCCAGAATGGCCCCAGTGATGTGTATAAATGAACTCAGTGCTCGAGTCCTGGAGAAAGGGGCATGAGCATCTGACAGGGCCTCCTAACATAAGGCATGTGTGCATGAGCCGTGCTATGAATCATCGGGGCCTGGAACGGAGCTTTATTTAGGATGCAGAGTCAGAGAAAATTCCACCCTTGCCCTGGGAGTAGGAGAAAGCAGGTGTTTTTTTCCATAAACTGTCCTTAGCCCTAAAGTTAACGGCCATAAATTAAACAGGGGAGGGGAATAGCAGATGTTACTATAGGAATCCTCATGCTGTGTCTGAAGTCGGAAGCTAAATATAGGTTTTCTTTTATTTCTTAATTTTTTTTTTCTCATCAAAATCCAAATTAATGTCAATACCTTCTTCCTTTCTAGTGAGCAATTGGGTCTCATCCTTCTGAGAAAGGCACCTTTCCCCTTTACTCATACCTGATGTGAGCACCCTGCTGCCCTGCTCTGCCACTGGCTTGTGTCTGTTGGAAGAGCCACATCACAGCCTTTTTGTAGAAACTGCATTCTTGATGAGGTCGGATTTGTCCCTTTTTCCCTAATATTACTCGATTTCCCTTCTACCAGGCTCTCTCCCCCTTGAATCCCAGTCCAGCAGGGAGGATGCACAGAGCCCAGTGGGTAGCCAGGCACCATCCTGCTGTTGTAACCCACATGAAGCCTCACATGCCACCTGTCCCCAATGGGGCACGCTCATGAGTCACCTTCCCTGCAGCTGACCTCTCTCCTCCTAACCTGGCTGAAGATCTTGCTCCCATCCTGCATCCTTTCTCTCCCCCCTTCCCGTGACTGGTTTACCTAATGGTCTGTATAAACACAGGAAATGGAGTTATTCAGTTATTTTCCAAAAAAGTAATTTAAAAATATATATATCAGCACATGGACAGGGCTGATGGGGACATGGGGGGGACACAGGGTGCCATCCTTGGGGTTCTGTTTGGTATCGCTATGATGGGGTGGGAGGGAAACTGAGGCACGCTGGAGGGACATTATGGGATGGGCAGAACTGCTCCTTAGTCCCACCCAGCCCTCACCAGCTCGAACCACGGCAGCTCCCATTGCTCAGCAATGAGCCTTGCAAGTGTGCAATGCAAAAAGCAGATGCCCAGAGGTCAGGTGATGTGGTTGGTGCGCCATCCTCTATGCAGACTGTCCTGCAACAGCAGCTGGTGATGCTCTCACCACGTGTTCTCAGCCTTGCTATTCTCCGTGAATTGATTTAAATTGCTTTCTTGCTGACTGGGCCAGGGATACAGGACGGCACCCAGAGCCACCTTCAGCCCCTTGAGAGACCATATTTCCAGCTGGTAGTTCTGCTGCTTTCCCATGCAGTTTACAGCTTCTCCAAAGCAGGCAGGAGGAAAGGAAGGGAGGAAGAAAGAAAAAAAAAAAAAAAAGAAAAAAGGAAAAAAAAAAAAAAAAAAAGAGCCCTAGGGCTAAATTGAAGCCATTAGTAGCCTCGAACTGATGACAGCGCAATAAATTACTAATTAACCTTCAGGGTGAGTTCAACACCTTGGGGATAAGTGTGAAAACATGGAGTAATAAGCCCTGACAAAAGCGGGGAGAGGCAGCTCCCGCAGGGCCAGGGCATGCAGGCTTCAATGTAAGGGAATTCTGGCTGTGGGGTGGGCAGAGGGTAATAGGACTGAGGCATCATGGCTGGGATTACATGGCCAGCTGTAGGGAAGGCTTTGGCCAGAGCTGAGTGCCCCAGACCTGGGGGGATCACCCCTAGCTGAGTCCTTACGGAGATTTCAGCATGGAAATGTTTAATGGTGAATGCTGTGCAGTGCTGTGATTAGGGCAAACTGCCTCATTGGAAGAGACAATCATGTATTGCAAAAGGTTTTACATAAATATATATCATTTTAATGTATAGGTTAGATAATAAGTCATTATATCCCTATACAATTCTATCTTTCTAATTGGTATTCTAAATGATGCATACATGTGTTTGTATATATGCATACATAATTTCTTGCATTGCAAGAAGCAGAAGATTGCAATCACCCCAACCTGAGCCCAGGGCCTACAGGTTTTCTGTGGCTGTTGTTTGGATTTTATTCTCCATCAAGAGTGGAAACGTGACCCCGACCACCCATGTCGTGCTCTTGGAAATGTAGCAGTGCAGGACTGGGAGCAGAGATGGTTGGGAACAGCAATGGGGCTACCTCTGTACTGGGCAAGGATAAGAAGCCCAGTGCAATGGACAGCAGGGCTTTTTCCATATTTATAATAATAATAATAATAGTCAAGCTTTCAGCTCTTGCCCACCCTAAATAGAAGCCCCAGTCCACCCCAGCCTCTGCAACCAGCAGCTGCCCTTCTCTTCTGCATTTCCCTCCTGATGTTGGGGAGAGTATTCGTAAGGTTCATTCTTAGGCATCTTTGCTGCTGATCAAGCAAGGGGCTTTGCCAACAGCACTGCATCAAAGTCTTTTCAGTTGTAATGGCGTATGACATTTCTGAGACCAGATACGGCTCAGCTAATCATATTTTAATAGCCTTACCTTTTAGGAATGGAGTGGCTCGGAGTGTACAGAGTAATATTTTAATTTCTGAGCTCTGATGAGCGTAATTTTGAGCAGGTATTCAGTTTCTGTATGTTATAAATCGTGCTCCCAGATGTTCAGTGCCAACGGGCTATGCAGAGCAACTGCACAAATATAATATTTAATACCGAATGTCAGTTTGGGTGTTCCACTCAATTTCCTGGAAAGATCTTTAAACTCTTCTTATTTAGCCTGAATACCCAATCAGTTCCATACTCCAGCCCAAGCTCTGTAATTCTGCATAGCTCCGTTCTCTAATTTCTGAGATGCAAATGTAGAGCAGATGTAAAAGGGGAGGGGAGGGGAGGGGGGGATGTTCCAGCGCGCTCAGCAGTGCTGGTTATCAGTGCAGGTTGGATCTGTGTGAAAGCACAAATCTCTGGGGCTTTGCAGCCTAAGTAGGGCTGCTGGAAGGGACTTGGTCAAGCTCATAGCCCATGCACTGAGAAATCATCCTGCTGGTGCGGTCAGTTCATAGCAGGGATTGCTGGTGGACCCATCCATCACCACTTGGATCACTGGTGGACCTATCCATCTCGGCTCCTTGAGTCGGGTGAAATTATTCAAGCATTTTTCTGCTTGAAAAAGAAATACAATAAAAATCTGATTCTGGCTGCAGCCTCTGAAGCAGAACTGACCAAAGACCATATATAGTATCAAGCCAGGACAGCCTCAAACTTCCTTCCATCTTTTCAAGCCATCCGCCTTCCCACAGCACCATCCAAGTTGCATTAATCACAAGCTTCTTCAGGCAGATTAATCCACACTCACCATTTCCCTGATGTTTTTCTGCAAACACTGGATGCACACAGGGATACGGTGCACCTCACAGCCCCGTGGTGATGGGATGCAAAGGAAACAGCAGCTATTTCTATCAGGTCAACTGCACGGTGTTTCCTGCTCCCCCGAGCAGATCAGTCCCAGGTGGTCACACTTAGGACAAAAATGCTCACTTTCTCCATGCTCAGAGCTTGCTTGCCAAGAATAAAAACTGTCTGCTGAGTGACCCATCTTATTTCTTAAGTTTAAACATCTCAGCCGTGCAAGATGTTACAGTCGTTCTGTCACATGGGGGATGCATGTTCTTCATGTCCTGGTATCGTTACAAACAAAACTCTTCAAAATATCTTTTTTCTCTTTTTTTCCTCTTTTTTTTTTTTTTTTTTAATTTTTATTTTATTTGATTGGGGACCCTACTCATGTGTTCTACCACGTGCATTTGTGGCCGTGCTGATTACAAAGCCTAGGAGATCTTTAGTTACATCAGTTGGCTCCTGTGTACATCTTTCAAAGAAAGCCATCAAAATAGCATTTGTGACTCATTACAATTCTAACAGTGATGCTGTCATCTTTGCCTTCTTCCATTACCCATTTTGATCCAGCAGGCATATTTTGTCAAAGCTTGAGGATGCCCCAAACCCACTCTGCTCATTTGCCCACAGCCCTTGTAGGACTCAGCAGCAGTGGCCTTGTAAGCCAAACGTGGTTCTCAAAGTGATCGTGTCCATTGGTGGGGAGTTGCACATCCCTCTAATCACTGCTGCTTCCATCTATTGAGGCAAGGAAGAAAGCAGTGCTGGCCCCAATGGGCTGAGGATTGCCACATGTGTTTCCCTGTGTTGGGTTTCCAATACTGGAGGACATCCCTGTTGGCTGGAGAATGCCATGTGGGTATAATCAGTCTCAGGCAATTTATTTTTACTACCCCATGTAAACACTGCACTGAAATTGTCACTCTGATTTAGGAGGTGCCAGATTTTTTTGTTAGCCTTTCTTCCCCCCCACCCCCCTTTTTCTTTAACAAACTTTATCAACACCTTCCGCTCTGTCTCTGGAGCAGCACTTCTTGAGCAGCTTTCACCAAGCATTTCCCTGGTGAAGGGATGTGCTTATGAAGTCTGAGCTCTGCCTCTCCAAGCTGCCTAGATTGTCCTTCTTGTAGGACTACAAGAAGGAGAGGACAAAATCATTTTTTCACTCATTTAGTGCGCTGGAACTTGAAATATCATTTAATATGAGCCTCTCAGAGAGAAGTGATCACCCAAATACAGATGAAATCACTTAGAAAATTTGAAGCTGGCAGCCTCATATGTTTTAATTACAGACTACAGTGATATCTGCTGAAAGCAATTACGTTCCAGCCCTTCCCACACACGCAGGTGGTCCCAGCTGAGCTCCAAGAAGGCTCACAATTGAGCAAAATTTTCAAAAAATAAAAATAAAAGTGTGTTTTGTTCAGCCCTTGGAAATAAGGCAGAGATTCACTGTTCTGGACACAGCCTTGGTGCACAAGCGGGGTGCATGTAGGCAGACGAATGTTGGTGCATTGACTGAGCAGAACGGCCTTTTCCCCCTTTTTAAATGGCCTCTTGTTCTTGCCATGAAAATGGCCGTCTCTGCTTCGTCAGTGCTTCTCTAACTTGCCTCGGCCAGAAAAGATACCTCTGTTTAGAACCAGAGAAACGATCCACTAAAAAGCTTGAAACGGAGGATATCCATTTCACCGGCTGGAACTGGCCAACAGGCATGGCTTGCTGAAATGCGGTCGAGACGCTCAGATACAGTTCATGCTACTGATACCCCTTGCTCTCCCGTCAAAATTAGCCCAGATGAATGGGGTCTTTTGTAGTTAGGAAAGAAACAGTCAGAAATCACAATAATCTCTTTCTAGCCAGGTTTCTGTAGCGAGGGGTGAGTCAACAGCTCTGCGCGGTGCTGCAGAAGAAGGAAAACAGCAATTTCTCAGCGGTTTCCTTGGCATGTTGGAAACTGAAGGCGATCTTCTCTCCCACAGCCTGTTGTACCTTGGGCTGGGCACTCCCGTTGACTGTGTTCCAGCCATTCAGGCATCAATCACGTCCTTCAGAGCCCAAAGTTGTGCCCAAGGCGCTCGTTCCTGTCCCCATCTTATGGCTTGGGAGCCCATTGCGTCCCCACCCAGAGACTTAGCTCTTGGTGAGGAGTTAGACTTCTTTCCTGTTATTCTAAAACTAAGTGCTTTGCGCATTTGGGGAGAATAATTAAATAATGGTCTGAGTGACAGTCTGTGGTTGGAGTTAATTTCTTCCAGTCCTCGAAGTGTCTAATTACACTTTCTTCGATGTTAACTGTACAGATTGTTTCAAAACTGCAAAGATCTCCTGTTTAAGAAAAAGAAGAAGAAGAAGGAAAGTCTCGTTTCAGCCCTCTGAAGTGTTGGGCCAAATGCCTTCTGACTTCAGCACAATTTGTGGGTATCTCATGGTTCATCTGCCCCTGAGTATCCTTGAAGGAATAAAAGCTATCTGGTGAAAATCCAGATCGCTGCTTCTGTACAGTTTTATACTCCCAGCTTAAAGCCAGTCTGTCTTTATCCTAGACCTGTGTCAACTGGAGACACTGCTGTTGTGATTTGGTCACATTTAGAGATGGGTTGAGCCTTCCTGAGCAACACGGCTCTCGTACGGAGACTTCTCTCAGGAGAGGAAGAAATGCTGTTTGGAGGTGTATTTCTACCTCTTTGCCACGGCCAATTGAGAAAAACAAACACACCCTGCTGCTGATTTTTCCAGTTCCAGTTTAAAAGGCATTAGGTGGGTGTCAGGGGAGATGAGGGGCAGAGTTTTGGGATGAGCCAGAGATACTCATTGGCCCTCATTGCCCAAGGGGTGAATGCTGGGAGCACGCCAGCAGCACAGTGCCACTCCTGACCATTGCTGGCCATCACATCAACCATGATTCAGACTGATCATGGCAAGCTTTTATCCACTCTTGACTTTGGCCACGCATAAAATGGTGATTTCACTAGTACCAATTCTTTGTCCCACCAACAGGCCACAGAATGGAAAAGCAACATGGAGAATTAGGATTGCTTGGCTCATGGCACTGCACGTGGCTTTGTTTTTGGGGCTGGTTTCATGTCACAGCTCGAGCTGATGCTGCTCGTTAATTTGCTGCATTCATTGATCTCTCTGAGGGATGGACACCTCCAGTTTGAGTGGTGGCCTTCAGGAACAGTGTGGTATCCTCCAAGAGAGGGTGAGCTCACGTTGTGATTTATTTTTCTTTCCTGGGGTTTGTGACTGAGAGAGGAAGTGAAGGTTTGTTCTTTCTAAAGATTTATTTCGTTACATCTGCAACAAGTCAAGGGGAGAACAGGGTAGAAAGGCTTTTGGTTTTGGGACTGGAACAAAGCTCAGTACTTGAGATAAACAAATAGGGGAAAGGAATTATCAAAGAAAGAGCTTTGGCCACAGGCTTTGTTATGAGCTTCACTGTAAGACAATGAGAAACTCTGGTAACTTAAACCAATGTGAATGCAGACCTGAAAGGACTCCGAAAGGAAGAGCAGATGATTGGGATGTCTTATAGAAGAAAATGCCTGCCTGTCTGCTTACCTGACTTTTCAGGCTTCCAATGTTGCTCTTATACATGGAGCAATGGACATGGACAGCATCCCAAGCCTCAGGTGAGGGGACTCACAGCCATGAGTTGCCCAGCTCAGCCAAGCTGTGTAGCACACCTGCCTCTATGTAATGCAGCAGTGATGTTTGCTGTGCATCAGCAAGCTCTGAGACAAGCAAGACAACGTGTAGGTGCTGATGTGGCCAGTGTGTTTTACCTGCCAGATGTGATGTGCTTTTACATACAGCTAGAAGCTGTATGTGCTGAGGAGAAAATACATCTAACAAAGAATGTCTCTGAGTGTGAATATTCCAAGTATCTTTTTGCAAGTCATTTACCAAAAATGTTCTCAAATAAGAACGCCTTATCCAAGTCTCTTCCTTAGCAAGCAGGTGATAGAAATCCCTACCTTGTGCCAGTGTGGGAGCTGAATTTTTTCAGGTAGGCCAGCAGAGTTGGGGAGAAATAAGAAATGAAATGAGAGATACAGCATTTGTTAAAAGAACAGCATTTATTTCTCTGTGGGAGGGGGGAAAAAGATGGAGAAATGATGAAGCCTCCATTTCCACAGTGTTGTGTTAACAGCAAAAGCAGCTCATACAAATAATCCGCATGCTAAGTGAATTTAAAGGAATTACTATGAAATGAATGCCAGCTTGCTTCTCTGCAACTTGCAGATAGAGTCACCAAAACCCACAGTAGCATTTCCCACAAGGCTTACAGTTGGATGCCAGCCCCTGCACACATCCTTAGGACCTCAGTGTTCCCCCGAAGGAGGGTGGCAGTGGTGATAATCCCTCCCAAAGTTCTGTTACCTGTGCTATCCGAGTGCTCCTTATCTCACTGATACCCTATCAGCCCTGCTCAGGGTGCGGCTGGCGAGATAGACAAGTGGTACAATTAGCAGTAATCAGCCTAGTGGGAAACCTTGGGACAGAGCAGGTCTGTGTCTCTTGGTTCTGTTGGAGAAGCCAGTAGGGTTGTGCAGACATCAGCCTGGAAATCAGGATGAGTTTTGTGCTGCCAGTTCCCTTTTTATCATTGCGTGTGCTGTGGCTGGGTTTGGGGTTATGGCAAACGTGGGGATGGAGAAGTTGACCTCCACCCTGGGATGGCTCAAACCTCCATGCGGCTGCTCACTGTGGTGTTGTAGGAGCACTGCTCTTACTGGAACCAGGGTGGATGGTTCATAACATCTGGACCACAAGGCTTTTAGCTAGGGCCCACTGCTCCTCACTGAGCTGCCAGGATGAGGAAATCCACAGATGGTGGGAACTGTCTCTGTCATCAATGCACCCTACAGCCAAAAGAGCCTCCATAAGGTCACGATTTGGGTCATTTTGAGTGCACATGGGCTGATTTGCACCTCAGGGAAGCCTGCCCCCATCACTTGCTCCACCAGCTAGCTTTGCCTCCACTTTTAAACACTCACCCTTGAGGTGAGAGTTGTTCTTATCCCACCCATAGTGGGGCCACGATGACCTCCATTCACAGTTAAAGCCCCATTGCATGATGTTCCCAAACGCACAGCATGGTTGTGACGGTCCTTGGAGCTGCTGGCCAGAAACCTGTAAAGCAGAAGGGAAAATGTTTTGGTGACAGAACAACAAATACTCAATAAAGCCCAGCTTGTTTCTGTGCTTTTTTTTTCTGTGGTTCTTGTGCTGACTTTTCGTCCCTTAATTCACAGCAGAAGTGAGGCCGAGTGTAGTAGAGATTGAGCATGAATCCTCTGTGTGTCACTAATGGGAACAATTACAGCAGTTTCTTCTTTTTCTTCTGCCAAGCTGTGATACGAAATAATTTGCTGGGTTCCTGTTTCTATGGAAACAATTAGTTTCATACTATTTTTATATTGCACATCAATGAAATGATTAACTAAATGAAGGCCAACACTTCATAAACGTACTGTCTCACGCAATAACCATGTAGCTACCAAGTGCCACAGCTAAATGCGCTTGAGATGCAATGAAACCTACTCCACAAAGCACTTAGAAGCATGTGAATATTTATTGATCTGATATGGCACGCGGCTCGTGAGCCAAAAATACCAAAAATAGCAAATGTGAGTGGTTAGGTGCCTGATTTTTGGGGTTTCTTTTAGCAGAAAATCCCATTTTCTGGAAGGGTGCTTTGAGCCAGCGAAGGGGTTAGGGACCTGCTGTGTAATGCAGATTGGTTTCAGCTGATGATGATGCTGAGAGCTGCCATCCCGCAAGCAGAGAAAACCCAAGGGAGGATGGCTTGCAGCCCCTGTGCTCATCGTGATCACAGGGACGTGCCTGGTCCCCAGCCTTTCTCCGAGGACTCGATGCATATTTTCTCCTTAAAACAAAATATACAAAGAGTCCGCACAGCACGGAGTGGAATTCGGGACTCTGCCCGCTCCCTCTCAAGCACATCTGGGAGCCTTTCCCTCGCAGAGCCGAGCAGCTGCACCACCAGGGAGGGCGGAGGGAGGAGGGAAGGATGCAAGCTCCCATGTAGGAAAGCAAGGGCTGGAATGGGAATTGTACTCGTAGACGCTGCAGTGGGTGGTTTGGCCTCAGGGCTGTTGGATGGGGATGGGACAACTGGGGATGGCACCCAGCCCCAGGGAGGTGCAGCCTGGGCTGGGATGGATGGGGCTGCCTTCCCAGAGCTCAGGCTTAGTGATTCAACCACTCGCTGAAAGGCTCAGTAGCAGTTGGGATAGTTTACTGCAATGAGTAGTTTGGGAAGAATTCACCACACAACCCACTCTATTGGACACCAAACCCTCAACTTCGTTGGGAAAAGCTCGGAGTCTTCATCTCCTGCATTGAGATCAGCTTGTATAGGAGAGGAAATGACGTTTTCCTCTTCATTCGGGAAGAAATGTATACCCAAATGTCTGCGCAGAAGGTCATTTTGTAAACCCATTTTCAGTTTAACAGCTTAAGAAAATCAGAATTTTGCTTGGAATGCTCTCTCTTAATCAAAATGCCTCCTGGCGTGATGCAAGCACAGTCTCTCCTTGTTCCTGATGATAGTAAGGCTGTGTCCAGCGACCCCTGTGCAGCTGTTTCTTGGAAAGGCTCTTGACCCAATCATAGAATCATAGAATCATAGAATCATAGATTCATAGAATCATAGAATCATAGATTCATGGCATGGCCTGGATTGAAAAGGGTCACAAGGATCATTTAGTTTCATCCCCTTGCTATGTGCAGGGTCTCCAACCACTAGACCAGATTGCCCAGAGCCACATCCAGTCCTTCTTCTGCCTCTTTTCCATATGGTTTTTCTGTATGACATTTTAACTGGTGCTGAAAGCATTCTTGTTGCCCTGTGAAGGACCCAGAGATGCCCAGCAGGGCTGGCTGTCTCACTGCTCCTACCTTGCTGTGCTTGGCCCAAGTTGCACAACCAAGACCCAAGGGTTCAGAGCATGCATGGACCACCCTCATCCAGAAGGCTTTGAAGCTGGGACCGTGCCTGTGCCTCATGCATGCTTGCATGCAAACAGTGCAGATGGGCAGTGAATCTGGAGAAGAGAACAGGCTCAAGCCTGCGTTTAATGGCGAGTGTAAACATCCTCCTGAAATCCCTTTGCAGAGCCAGCCTTCACTGTTTCCCTGCTATTCTCCACTCCCCTTTTACCACCCAACCTCCTGACCTTGCAAAAATATGTCTCTGAAGGGTCAGAGCTGGAGCCTGGAGCAGATGCTGGAGCCTGGGATCAGGGGTGGGTGGCCTGAGGGCTGGACAGAGCAGCATTCCTGCACAGGGGCTCTGGCTGAGATAAGGTAGCCCCATGCTGTGATTTACACCAACGAAGCAGAGTTTGAGTGAGGCCTGCTTGCTCCCTGGCAGACAAGGCAAGAAAAATCCTGCAGAATAAAACCCTTTCAATCTGTCAGTAATGGTTTGCAGCAGAAAAAACGTCTAATTATATATAGCTAAAAGCACCACGCTGGTCTGGACCACAAGCCATCACCCACATCGCCTCTAAGCCCAAATGCACTGAAACACACCAGTGACTGAGCTGATTTATTTTTGCTTTGGTTAAGCCTGGACCAGATCCTACTGGTTTTGCAGTTTTTAACTGGATATCCACAGTCTTCCTCTCCTAAATCTGCTCTGACAGAGGCCAGAGAACATATCTGCAGAAGATCCTCTCTTCTGCCACAGCTTGCTGTTGCCCCGTGCACTGTGGATGCGCCTGGGTTCAGACGACAGGCAAATTCAGATTTTAGGCTTGTATTTTGGGGTTGCAATGCCATTAATCCAATCCTTTTACCAATCTTTTGAACCCCAGATTTACTCCATCTACGAAAAGGGTCTGGGGAGAGGAGAACCTATGGAAGGAGATCTATAGGGAGACTGTCCCCATATCACAACCCAGCAAGTCCAGATAATCCCACTGCTAACATGAAGAGAAATTGGAGAGATTGGTATGGAAACATGGTTGGCACAGCTGTGAAGAAGGCTTTGGGCTGTGCAAGGTATGACCACCATATGCATTTGCAGAATCCCTCTGGCTTGGGGCCTGTTGATGGCTCAAGATTCTCATCTAGGAAACACATTTCCACGCTGTTGGGTGACTGTTGAGAAATAGGTTCAAGGAGAGAGAAATCTGGTTTAGTCTGAGTTACAGCTACACTTTTAAGGTCACACTGAGAATGTGACACCAAAACCAGGACTAAATTCTTTTGGTATATAAAGAAAACCTTCATTGAGCACAGAAGATGACTTTTGGAATTTGAGCACTTACTGCTTTTTTCCCCCATATATTTTATTATGCAGTTTCTGCTCCCACGAAGAACACCAAATTCTCTTCCTTCTTTCCAAGCAAGCCAAATAGAGGGAACACTAACAACCAGGTCCTCAACCTCCCAGCTTCTCCCATTGCTCTAGCACAGGACAGCAGAGAGCCTTAAGCCTATCTAAGGGATTCCATTGAAACGAATCAGGTAACAAATAGAAAACATACAGTTTACACATCAGCGTGCAACAAAGAAATCTTCCCTTAGCAAAACAATAGGGCCATTGTATTCCTGCCTGAGCAGTCAGCAAACTCTGCCGTCAGGGGCTGCAATGAATTAAAGGCTGTTCTGCAGCAGATACAATTGCTGCTCCTTACACAGAAAAGCACGTTGTCTGGGCGTCTGCAGCATGCTGAGTGCATGTGTTCTTGTTCCTAGGATAGTCACAATCTAGCAAATGGTTGAGGAAAAGGTGATTCGCAGGCTTGAGTGACTCAGCTCTGCGCATATTTCTCCTGCTCCATAGGATTCTCAGTAATGCCATGTAGGAATGCTTACAGACAAAACAGCCCCTGGCAGAGTCTGAGAGCCTGGTCTGGTGGGCACAAGGGCACCAACAGTTCCTCTGCTGCCTGAACTATCTGTGTGCATGGCTGTTGGGCTTCATCCTTGAAGGTTTTCAAGGCTCAGCTACACAAAGCCGCAGCAAACTGATCTTGTATGGGTCATGCTCAGAACAAGAGGTTGTGTTGGAGTCATCTGAGGTCTCCCTGCAACTTGAGGGCATCTATGCAGGACAGGGTATCAGCAAACAGACTTCTTTCTGCCATTGAATGCCTTCGCTCATTGAGCTTGGGCAAGGTACTGAAGCTTTCCTTGAGTGTGTCTCCAACTCTAGTTGGCCAACATGATCTGCTCTGAGCTTGTTGTTCTCTGTTATTGGTGTAGGGGCTGCCTGGATGCTGGGGCATTTCCATTGGGGTCCTCAAAGCCACCAAAAAACTGCTGCTCCTTGGACACTAGAAAATATTAAACCCAATCAGTAAGCAGTGATGTGCCCTCAACAGTAATTAGGGATTATTGTGAGACAAAGGAGATCAAACCCTGATGGTGTGAGTGAGGAAGTGAAATGCAAAGAGCAATAGCTAGAATGATGCGAATTTCTCCATCTCAGCACCGAAGGAGTGTGACAATGGGCCTCAATAATTCAGAGCCTTGGCTTCACTTGGGAAATTCCAACCCAAAGCGCTCAATGCTTATGTTCTGTCTTCACATGCGAATTGCTGCTGAGGCTCTCTATCACCAGAGCTGGCCCTGGGCTCCCTTCTTGCCTCTCCAAACCTTAATGGAGATGGGAAGAGGGAGGCGAGACCTGTGAAAGCACTTTCTCCTGCATCCCCGTTCCCAGAGCACGCACATACCATGTGTCATGCTGAAACTGGATGCACCTGCTAGAGGAGCTGTGTGGGGGCAGGCATTATGCGCCAGTTATAAATCCTTGGGCTATCAACAGCCTTCAGTAAACATTTGGACAATCCTTCCTACCTCTCGCTCGTCCAAATATTTGCATCAAGTGGGGCTGTGAGCCGTTTCCTGACATGCTGAGTATCTAAGAATATCCCCGGATCGTAGGTCGGTTCCAGCGCGCCGTGATGGATCGTCTCAATGCGTGAAATAAATGGATGGGGAGAAAGAAGGAAAAATCTATCTGTCTCCCAGTGATAAATCCAGGTCAGGATGGAGGGAAACAGCTTGTGGTTGCGGATGGTGTTTGTAGAGGGCTTTTAGGATCTGATCTGAAGCACCCAAGGGTTAATGATGAGCAGCGCCAAGCTCTAGCACCGGGTACGCTCCCCTTGGTGACTCTCTTGGAAGAGCAGTGGAGGATGCCCTGAAAGCTTCCTTCCTGCAGTGCTAAGCGCAGGGCTGGAAGCAGCCTGAGCCAACGTCGGATGTAAAATTGGAGCCTGCTTCAGCAGAGCTGGGTTTGGCAGCTCCTCCTGCAGAGCAAAGCATCCCCCAGGTGAGCTGCAACGCATGGGGCTGAAGGCTGCGTGCGAGCTGCTCCATGCAGCTTGCTGCCAAACCAAAATACATGTATACATATCCCTTTTTTTTTCTTTCTTCTTCTTCTTCTTTTTTTTTTAAATGCAGGAAAGCAGCTAACACTCCACTTTAGTGGTTCGTAGGGTTTCCTGCATGCAAAACCTGTGTTTAAAACTACTGTGCTAAATAAGAGCGCTGGGAGGATGGAGCACAATAATTTCAGCCTTCCACTCTGAGCTCAGCGGGAACTTCATGGCTAAATATACACTGCAATAAGCCAGCGGATTTTCTGATAGCACAGCAAAGGAAACGTTTGACCCTCGGCTTAATTGCAGGATAAAGCTGCTCAGGGTGTAATGTGGCTTTTCCACTGCAGCTTCAGTTTTGCGCTACGCTTTCCTCCCATCTCAATAAAACCAACAAGCCAGCGATACATAAAAGCAATGCAACCATCGTGCTAGCCAGAAATGCAGTTATGTGAGCAAACCCCAGGTTGGGGGGGGTGTTACTCATCCCCCCACTTACCCCCACCCCAACACCAGGTGATTTTCTCCAGCATCCCCTCCCCGCCGCCCATCGCTTCCATTTGGAAGCCCCCAGCTCCGCGCCCTCTGTGCACAGACTAAACAACATCTGCAAAGCTGCCTCTCTCCCCTCCAACCCTCCCGGGGAAGGAGCTGCTCCCAGATGGACAGGAGAGAGTCGGTGTCACCGAGGAGGGCTCCAGGGCTCGGGGGGAGGGGGGGGGGGGGGGGGGGGATGAAGGGAGTGGGATGGTGGGGAGCAGCAATGTGGCGGAAGCATAAAGCACCTGTTGGGAGGCTATTTAGGGATTAGCTGAGTGCTGACAGACAAATTGGCAAGATTAATAAGAGCAATCAAGGCTGTGTGGGCTCGAGTTGTGAGCTGACATTAATGTGACATCACTTTCATCTGCTTTTTGCCTCGCACCGCATCGCTGGTGCTGCGGCATCATTAGCGCTGCTCGGGAGCGGAGCGGTCGGATGCTGGGGTAGAGGAGGGTGTGCGTGTGAACACGTGTGCACATGTGTGTGAACACGTCTGCATGTGTGTGCCAAGGTTGGGGGCAGCCCTCTGTCCCCATCCTTCAGTGGGTCACCCCACGGGGGCTGCCCACCAACCCGCACACTGCTGCCCCTCGCCTCTGTAGGGCCTGCCTGGCTCTGACAGCAGTGATGTTTTCCCCAAAAGCCAAATGCTGTGGTGCTGACAATCTCTCTGCAGCGTCGCTTAATGTTGCTAGGTAAAATAAAAAAAAAAGAAAAAGAAAGGGTTGCCCCCCCCCCCTTCCCCCCAAAATAAGAAAGAATGCAAAATATACAGTTTCATGGGGGAAAAAAAAATTGCTAGTTCCAGGTGGGAGGAGAACCGTGAAACCCCCCAAGCCTCATGCTGGAACCTATCTCTTTCTGTGGGGAGACAGATTGATGCCATCCAGATATTCTAAGGGAGAAAAAGCCATTTTAGGGCTCTCTTCTGCCCCACAAAACATGGGGGAAAAAAAACCCTGCACAGCTCCGAAGTGATACTGCCGTTGCATGGACAAAACCTTGCACAGGACTGTCGTGTTTTCCCCCCTTGTTTCCCTTTTTTCCTTTAAATCCCTGCTGAGGTTTTGCTTGCCCCGATTTTCGCCCACGTCCCCTGCAGACGGCGACTTGTTTACACGGCGATTTTCTTTGTACTTTCAGTCAATGAGGGATCGTAACAGTAGTAAAACATCGGAGCACGCAAATCCTCGGGCTGGCCGTGCCGGAGAGCTCTGCTCCACCGACAGCTTTTGCCCACAAAAGGCAAATATTGGGAAGGAAGGCGATGCCAAAGCCGCCGCACGTTTGCTTGCAGAGCTGTCGGGGGGGAGAAACCCTTTTGCTGGGACCCCAAATGCATCCCTCTGTGCTGGGGGTGATCGGTCAGCAGAGGAAAATCTCCAAAAATTGGGTTCTTTTCTTTGAACCTTCACCAGCAGAGACAGGAACGGGTCTAAGGGGTGATTTTTTTGTTAAGGAAACCGATATCGAAGAGACCCTGAAAGGCTCTGAAATCAAAGAAAATCACAGCTCACTCCTGAAAGAAAAATCAAACAGCCCTCAGGATCTCCTCTTTTAAGCGATGGATGGACTGATTCCTGCTCACTTTGCGATTACAAGGGCTGAAATTCTAAATATATGAACAATCAATCTATCTATCTATCTACCTATCTATCTACCTATCTATTTGTCTGTTATTTAATGTGGCAAATTATAATCGGCGTTTTTTCACTGCCGAATTAGAGGGGATTTTTGATGCAGTTTTCAGCAACACCCGGCAAAGAAAAAAACCCAAACACCCCCCCACCCCATAGCCGAGGCTTTAGGGATGCACACCCGTTTGCCACCAGCGCATGGAAACACCTCTGTGGGGTCGGTGGGAGCTCGGAGGGGACGAGCTGAGCCCTTCCTTTCCCTTTCTGGGAGCAGTGGGATCGTTTTCGTTGTTTTGGGGGGTAATTCTCGGATAGCTGCTCTGACAGCTCTCCCTGCATCCCCACTCCCTCCCCAATCACGCAGGGAAAAAAAACACCGCTCTGAAATCACGGGGTGAAGGGACAGGGGTGGCACCGGGCTCCCCAAACATCCCGTACGTCTTTCTGCTAAAAATAATGCACGTACACACGCACACACAGGGGGAAAGGAAAAAAAAAAATCATATTTGCTTCTGATTAGGTTTAAAATACACAACGTAGACCAATCCGGCAGCAACATCCCGGGCGTTCAGTGGTCTGTTTGTAATCTCAGCCTTTTTCATTAACATAAACACTACTTCAACAAAAATATACACGGCCACCTACGGAGCCGGTCGAGTGAATGCGGGGCCGACCGCGGGCGGAGGATGCGCGGAGTCGGGCGCGCAATTTGCGCGGAGCCGCGGGGCAGCAGCGGAGGGGGAACGGCGGGGAAATGGGTGTGAAATCGGTGTGAAATGGGTGTGAAATCGGTGTGAAATGGGTGTGAAATGGCAGTTCTCGTTTGTGGCCCTGCCCGGAGGTAAGGGGAGATGAGGGGATGCTCGCACAGCGCCCGTTTTCCTCTCTTATTAGGAAAAGGCGAGCGAGGCAATAAAACATCAAACCGGAATTTCAACCCCCCCCCCCCCCCCCCAAAGGACACGGAAAAACGGAACGGGTGGTTCGGGGTTTTTCTGCCCCGGTTGGCGGTGAGGAGGGATGCGGTGAGCGGCACCTCCTGATGGGACGGGATGGGGCCGCGCTGCCTGCCTGGCAAACCGCACTGAGTGCCCCGAGATTGGCTTTGCGGGCGTTCATTTCCCTTTTCTTTCCTCCTTTCCTCCTTTCTTTCCTTCCTTCTCTCTTTCCTTCCTTCTTTTCTTCTTTCCTCCTTTCTCTCTTCCTTCCTCCTTCCTTCCTTCCTTCCTTCCTTCCTTCCTTCCTTCCTTCCTTCCTTCCTTCCTTCCTTCCTTCCTTCCTTCCTTCCTTCCTTCCTTCCTTCCTTCCTTCCTTCCTTCCTTCCTTCCTTCCTTCCTTCCTCCTTCCTTCCTTCCTTCCTTCCTTCCTTCCTTCCTTCCTTCCTTCCTTCCTTCCTTCCTTCCTTCCTTCCTTCCTTCCTTCCTTCCTTCCTTCCTTCCTTCCTTCCTTCCTTCCTTCCCTCCCTCCCTCCCCTCCCTCCCTCCCTCCCTCCCTCCCTCCCTCCCTCCCTCCCTCCCTTCCTCCCTTCCTCCCTTCCTCCCTTCCTCCCTCCCTTCTCTTTCTTTCTCTCTTTTCCCTCTCTCCTCCTTTCTCCTTCCACCTTTCTTTTCTCCTTCTCTCCCATTCCCCCTTTCTTTTCTTTTTTTTTTCAATTTCTACCTCTTCTTACTTTCTTTTTCTTTCTTTCTTTCCTTCCCTCCACTCTCATTATTTCTCATTCTCTTCATTTTTCTTATTTGTTTTTTTTTTCCCTTTTTTTTCACTTTCTACTTCCTCGTTTTTCTCTTTCTTTCACTATTTCTCACTTTCTCATTCTCTTCATTTCTGTTTACTTGTTTTACATTCTCTCCCTTCTTTAATTCGTTTGCTTATGCACTCTAATGATTTTAATGTTCACTATTCCTTTCACATTCTGATTTCTATCTCCTTATTTCTTTCCCTTTTCCCTTTCTTTTTCTTCTCATTTTCTTTTCCATTCCTTCTCCTTTTCTTTTTCTTTTTCTTCCTTTTTTTTCCTTTTCTTCTCTTTTTTTCCTTATTTTTCTTTTTTTTTCCTTATTTTTCTTTTTCTTCTCCTTTTCCCTTTTCTTTTCTTTTCTTTTCCTTTCTTTTCCTTTCTTTTCTTTTCTTTTCTTTTCTTTTCTTTTCTTTTCTTTTCTTTTCTTTTCTTTTCTTTTCTTTTCTTTTCTTTTCTTTTCTTTTCTTTTCTTTTCTTTTCTTTTCTTTTCTTTTCTTTCCTTTTCCTTTCTTTTCTTTTCCTTTCTTTTCTTTTCTTTTCTTTCCTTTTCCTTTCTTTTCTTTTCCTTTTCTTTTCTTTTCTTTTCTTTTCTTTTCTTTTCTTTTCTTTTCTTTTCTTTTCTTTTCTTTTCTTTTCTTTTCTTTTCTTTTCTTTTCTTTTCTTTTCTTTTCTTTTCTTTTCTTTTCTTTTCTTTTCTTTTCTTTTCTTTTCTTCTCTTCTCTTCTCTTCTCTTCTCTTCTCTTCTCTTCTCTTCTCTTCTCTTCTCTTCTCTTCTCTTTCCTTTTTCCTTGTTTTCTTGTTTTCCTTTGTTTTGCTTTCTTCTGTCTTCCCTTTCCTTCCTTCCTTTCTTCTTTCTTTCATCTGTCTTTTTTTCCATTCATTCTTTCTTTCCTTCCTTCTGCCTTTCCTTCCTCCTTTTCTCTAGATATTTCTTTCCTTCTTTCATTCCCTCTTTTCTCCTTTCTTTTCCTCTTTTCTTTCTTTCCTTTTCTCACTCTCTCCCTTTTCTTCATTTCTCTCTCTCTCTTTCACTCTTCTCTGTATTTCTGTTCACTTTTTCTCTCTCTGCCCCCCTCTCTCTATTTTCTGCCTTGTTTCTGTGCATCGTTCTTTCTTCCTGACCTTTCTCCTTCCCCACTCCCCCTCTCCCCTCACTCCCAGCACTACACCCCTCTCCATTCCACACCTCCCCATCCTCCCCCTCTCAGCGACGGAGCTCAGAGCAGCCCGAACCTCCGTTCTCCATCTCCAACCGACGGAACGAAATCTCCCCTTGCGAAGTGCAGCCGTTCCGTATTTCCTTCCATCCCTAAGGCTGCACGCAGCCGGTATCCCCTGCCTTCCCGTGGGTCCCCCCCTCTCCCACCGGAGCTCTGCAGACCATTTCGATGCTCTTTTACCATCATCACCGGACGGCTGCCCCGTCCCACATGCGTGGGGAGGGACGCAAACGGCCCCGTCCCACTCGGAGCTGCGGTGGGATCGTTCCCATGGGGGAAAACGAACGATTCTGGGAGGGGGGGGGGGTTGGGGGGGGATATTGCTATACGGCAACGCGGTATCTTTGCTGGTAGGCAGCCCCCAAATCTGCTACGGGAAAGGGCGAACGGTTCCGTGCACAGCGTTTTAATCGGGATTCTTTGCAAAACGGGTTTGCGGTGGTTTTAGGAATGAGAGTGAAGGGAGTCAGAGCGCGGTGCTGAAGGTGTTCGGCAAAACGCGTCTGCGGCGTTTTACGGTTCAGCAAGGAATCGGGAGGAACGGCATCATTTCTACCTTCGTTATTCGGACTTTTAGCCAATTCTGCGCCGATACTTCTTCCCTCTCAGCTTTCTTCCCCTTTTCTCCCCCCGTTCCCTCACCCTCACACCCCCTTCCCCAAGAAACCCGGGGGGAAATGGTTGCACCGTTCCCACGATGCTCACCAAAACGCAGTGATTTTGCTGCAGAAACCGCGTAACTCCGGAGCACGATATCAATCCTTCCCACTTCGGGTCGGGTATTTCATGCACTCAGCCAACACCTTCCTCAGAACGCCGACCAACCGAGCACTCTATTCCCTGCAATTCATTTTGGAAAGCACATATATGCATATATGCCTTCGTATATATATATATCCTTGATAATACTGAGCTTAGCGACTCAAAGTATAAATTTACTACGCTCTTTTGTTCTGTTTTGTTTTGTTTTGTTTTCTAAGGGGATGGGAAAAGCGATTAATCAATTTTTTAGCGTTTATATATATATGTATGTATATATATATAATTCCGTGCTGGGAAATGGAAAGCAAAGGGGTCCCATAAACCCCCAGCATCCCATAATATGGCTCCAGAGCTCGCGCTGGGGTGCATTACGGAGCCGTCGGGTCCCCCCGATAAGAGATACACCGTTAATTGGGAATTCGCTCATTAAGAAAAATGCTGGGAAATCGTTTTTGACGGAGCTTTTCCACGGAAAGCCTAACCCGCCTCTCTGCAAAGAGGGGAGAAGCGAGCGGGGAGCCGCGGCTGTTTGCAACGGGGATTCTTCTCGTTGTTTATGAACACCAGTCCTGAAACTCCACTCTTTGGGCTCTGCAGGGGGAGGTTTGCAGCGGGGCTGAGATTTATTATAGAGGCAAAGTTAAGAACGCAGGAGGTTCCCCTCGGACGCAGCCCCGTCGGCCTTTCCCTGCAAGGCGCACCCCAAGCGTGCTGCCCTTTGCACGGAGCTCTGCATCCTACGCTTGAAATGAAATGGTCCCAGTGGTCGCTTTATCCCCCGGAACCCAGAGGGATGCTCCGAGCTGCGGGGCTGGATTTGCAGGTGGATCCCTGAGCAGCGAAGGGCAGGACCGTACGGGCAGGGAGCAAAGGGACAAAGGGACAAAAGCCCTTTTGCTGCCCCAGGGACCTTCTCGTAATCCGAAAGCCGCAGCTATAGGTTCCCCCAGTACTCTGAGTGCTCCCCCTGCCCTCAGCATCCTTTGCAGGGAGCTGCTCTGCTCTCCGTCTCCCTACGGGAATCGGCCTCATTCCTCGGGGGTCGCTTTGCCGTGTGTCCCCGCGGACCCCCGTGCCCCTATCGGGCCGCCTTGCACGACAGGTGACACTGCAGAAAAGGGTTGGCAGCCCCGACCCTTCACCCCCGCGGCGGTTGAGAGGCGGCGATTTACAGACGGGGTTCAACGTGGATTTCATTTCACACCCCGATGCTGGGGAGCCCGGGACGTTTGGTGTCGGGCTGTCACCTCCTGTACCCTCAGGGCCGGGTGATGCTTCACAAAACACCTTTCTCCCTCCGAGGATCCCACACCAGGGAGAGCACCGTAGGGTCCCCCCGGGGCTC